>NW_018408866.1:588759-601414 GCF_002113885.1 Mizuhopecten yessoensis
GATTGTGGAAAACACTGATACTGACTGATGAAAACACTGGTACAGACTAGTGAAAACACTGGTACATAGTAGTGAAAAGACTGGTACAGATTGGGGAAAACTGAAAACACTGGTACAGACTGGGGTAAACACTGGTACTGACTGATGAAAACACTGGTACATACTAGTGAAAAGACTGGTACAGATTGGGGAAAACACTGGTACAGACTAGTGAAAACACTGATACAGACTAGTGAAAACACTGGTACAGACTGGGGTAAACACTGGTACAGACTGGGGAAAACACTGGTACAGATTGGGGAAAACACTGATACAGACTACTGAAAACACTGATACAGACTGGGGTAAATACTGGTACAAACTGGGGAAACACTGCTACAGACTGGGGAAAACACTGGTACAGACTAGTGAAAACACTGATACAGACTAGTGAAAACACTTGTACAGACAGGGGAAAACACTGGTACAGACTAGTGAAAACACTGGTACAGACCGGGGTAAACACTGATACAGACTGGGGTAAACACTGGTACAGATTGGGGAAAACACTGGTACAGACTGGGGAAAACACTGGTACAGAATGGGGTAAACACTGGTACAGACTGATGAAAACACTGGTACAGACTGGGGAAAACACTGATACAGACTGGGGTAAACACTGGTACAGACTGGGGAAAACACTGATACAGACTGGGGTAAACACTGGTACAGACTGGGGAAAACACTGGTACAAATTTGGGAAAACACTGGTACAGACTGGTGAAAACACTGATACAGACTTGTGAAAACACTGGTACAGACTGATGAAAACACTGGTACAGACTGGGGAAAACACTGGTACAGATTTGGGAAAACACTGGTACAGACTGGTGAAAACACTGATACAGACTTGTGAAAACACTGGTACAGACTGATGAAAACACTGGTACAGATTGGAGAAAACACTGGCACAGACTTGGGTAAACACTGGTACAGGTTGGGGTAATCACTGGTACAGATTGGGGTAAACACTGGTACAGACTGGTGAAGGGTAAAGACTGGTACAGACTGGGGTAAACACTGATACAGAGTGGGGTAAAAACTGGTACAGACTGGGGAAAACACTGGTATAGACTGGGGTAAACACTGGTACAGACTTAAACACTGGTACAGATTGGGGTAAACACTGGTACAGACTGATGAAAACACTGGTACACACTGGTGAAAACACTGGTACAGATTGGGGAAATCACTGGTACAGATTGGGGAACACACTGGTACAGACTAGTGAAAACACTGTTACAGACTGGGGTAAACACTGATACAGACTGGGGCAAACACTGGTACAGACTGGGGAAAAAACTGGTACAGACTGGGGTAAACACTGGTACACACTGATGAAAACACTGGTACAGATTGGGGAAAACACTGGTACAGACTAGGGAAAACACTGGTACAGACTGGTGAAAACGCTGATACAGACTTGTGAAAACACTGGTACAGACTGGTGAAAACGCTGATACAGACTTGTGAAAACACTGGTACAGACTGAAGAAAACACTGGTACAGATTGGAGAAAACCCTGGTACAGACTGGGGTAATCACTGGTACAGAATTGGGAAAACACTGGTACAGACTGATGAAAACACTGGTACAGATTGGGGAAAACACTGGTACAGATTGGAGAAAACACTGGTACAGACTTGGGTAAACACTGGTACAGATTGGGGTAATCACTGGTACAGATTGGGGAAAACACTGGTACAGACTAGTGAAAACACTGATACAGACTGGGGTAATCACTGGTACAGATTTGGGAAAACACTGGTACAGACTGGTGAAAACACTGATACAGACTAGTGAAAACACTGGTACAGACTGATGAAAACACTGGTACAGATTGGAGAAAACACTGGTACAGACTGGGGTAATCACTGGTACAGATTGGGGTAAACACTGGTACAGACTGGGGAAAACACTGATACAGACTTGGGTAAACACTGGTACAGACTAGGGTAAAAACTGGTACAGATTGGGGAAAACACTGGTACAGACTAGGGAAAACACTGGTAAAGACTGGGGTAAAAACTGATACAGACTGGGGTAAACACTGGTACAGACTGGGGAAAACACTGCTACAGACTGGGGTAAACACTTGTACAGACTAGGGTAAAAACTGGTACAGATTGGGGAAATCACTGGTACAGACTAGGGAAAACACTGGTAAAGACTGGGGTAAAAACTGATACAGACTGGGGTAAACACTGGTACAAACTGGGGAAAACAATGGTACAGATTGGGGAAAACACTGGTACAGACTAGTGAAAACACGGGGACAGACTGGGGAAAACACTGGTACAGACTGGGGAAAACACTGGTACAGATTGGAGAAAACACTGGTACAGACTGGGGTAAACACTGGTACAGATTGGGGGAAACACTGGTACAGACTGGGGAAAACACTGATACAGACTTGGGTAAACACTGGTACAGACTAGGGTAAAAACTGGTACAGATTGGGGAAAACACTGGTACAGATTGGAGAAAACACTGGTACAGACTGGGGTAAACACTGGTACAGACTGGGGAAAACACTGGTACAGACTAGGGAAAACACTGATACAGACTAGTGAAAACACTGGTACAGACTGGGGGAAAACACTGGTACAGACTAGGGAAAACACTGGTACAGACTAGTGAAAACACTGGTACAGACTGGGGGAAACACTGGTACAGACTGGGGAAAACACTGGTACAGACTAGTGAAAACACTGGTATAGATTGGGGAAAACACTGATACAGACTGGGGAAAACACTGGTATAGATTGGGGAAAAAAGTGATACAGACTGGGGAAAACACAGGTACAGACTGGTGAAAACACTGATATATCAGGAAAAACCTAAAACAGCCTGAGGAAAATACAGAAACAGACTGGTGATCATGAGAACACTGAAGCAGGCAGTGAGAAGACTGAAACAATGATGCTGATCAGCATCATTTTCTATTAGCTAGTGTTGATTAAACAGAATAAGATATAAGTGTTGAAGATTTAAAGAGTATGGCAAATAAAATATTCTCAGTCAAGAATGTAATTTACATGTACACCTGTGTGCTCAATTAGAATGTAATTAACATGTGTGCTCAATTAGAATGTAATTTACATGTTCTCAATTAGAATGTAATTTACAGGAGTGCTCAATTAGAATGTAATTTACATGTGTGCTCAATTAGAATGTAATTTACATTTGTGCTCAATTAGAAACATCATTCAGACTTACTATTGTCAAATTCCTTCGAGCAGACATGACATCCTGATCTTGTGCTGATTGATAACTGTACAGGATCAAAAGGCTCTAGTGGACAGAAATTACAGTCATAACACTCTATACCGCCCGCCTCCTCACTGTAGTCATTGCCCCCTATCCCCGGGAACACTCCTCCAGGAATCACGTCTTTCTGATCCCAGTACACCTGGAACTCATTATAGGAACCGTCATTCCAACCTGAAACAGAACATTATAATATCTCTTGTTGATTATATGCAAGATCAGCAGATATAACACTTGACAATACCTGTAAATTATGTACTACAGTAACTTTAACTGATAGTCCTTTAAAAAAACTAGTATTCTTCCTCTGACAGGATTATTTAAACAATGCAAAGTATATTGCAAGGCAATCCTTAGTCCCCAAACGGTAATGATTTCTATATTTAACAAACAGTACACTTATGTCAGGAAGCATACATGTAGCTCACAGTAGTATAGGGTTATAGTGACCACCTTCTTGCATTCCGCCATCTCAAGATGTCTGTGTACACCAAATTTGGATACTCCAGGTGAAAAAGTATAGATATGCCATGGATAGACATTTTCAAAAGTAAAAGTCAAAGGTCAAGTCATAGGCCACAATGACCAAATTCTTGCATTCTACATTCCATCATCCCAAGATGTCTGTGTACACCAAATCTGGTAACTCCAGGTGAAATAGTATAGAACATTTGCCCGGACAAACATTTTCAAAAGTTTAGGTCAATGGTCAAAGCATAAATCACAATGAGGACTTATTTACGTAATTCTTGCACTTTGCACTCACGACTTCATCTTACGATGTCTTTGTACACCAAATCTGGTTACTACAGGTGAAAAATAGAAGATATGTGGCGGACAAACTTTATCAAACAATGAGGTCAAAAATCAAAGCATATATCACAGTGACCTAATTCTTGCACTCTGCACTCCACCATCCAAAGATGTCCCTAATTGTATGCCCTATCTGGTTACCCGGGTTAAAATGTATACAAGATAAGGCCAGGTGAAAAAACTATTTTTTTAAAGTTAAGGTCAAAGGTCAAATTATAGGTCACAGTGAGCTAATTCTTGCACTCTGTCATCTCAAGATGTCCTTGTACACCGAATCTGGTTACGCCCATCAGGTGAAATAGAATAGAAGAAATGTGCCAGACAAACTTCTTCAACGGAATGACAGACAAACGGAGTGCAAGCCTATAGTCCCCTCCCCCTAAGAACCAGTGGGGAACTAACAAACTAAGTGAGTGCCTTAACTATACCTCCTAGGTTAGCCGCAGAGGGGTACAGGTTCACTGGTAAAATATACCATAGAAAAAGTCAGTCATGATGATTTATGATTTCTGCTTTCTTACAAATGACTTTATGTAAAAAGTCTTCCTTTTAATGAAAGGATCTTTAGGTGGGTTCCTATATATAGCTATGCTGTACCTCCTAAGTTACCCCCAGAGGGGTACAGGTTCCCTGCATTCGAGTATGGATACTGGGAAATCCTCAACTTGAACCCGCCAAAGCTCTCTTTCCGACCGTCGGTAACAAACTGGACTGTCAGATGGTTTTGAGTTGTCTTGAATATCTGGAGATCTGCCATGTCTGCAGGTGAATTCTTCTTCCCACATATACCAGCGGGAGGAATATTGGGGAACATCTTGGCATTGTCAGGTGTTGGACCTTAAAAACAATTAGGAACAGACATCTGTTTCATTTCTATATGTAATTAACAAAAACACCATCTTTAATGTAATTTGATAATTTCCAAGAATATTCTTTACAAACATTTAGCGTTTAATTGAGATCAAAAGATCACGATAAAAAAGATTTCAATATTCATGTAATTTTAAAAATATGAAATAAAGTAAAAAATATACATTAGCATGCGCACTGGAATTTTGAAGATAATTTATCTTGTTAACAGCCTTATCTGAATGAATTAAAGTAATCTCAAAACAAGGAGAAAACAATACTCAAAATACTTACCATTATAAAGCTTTAGATAATCATAGCAGAATTTAGGATATCCCCTATCATCCATCTCAGCATAACTGTCTATTGCAAGGTAATCAATTTGAACTTCAATCTGGTTGTTTGGATGAGCTTCTATAGATACAATACAGTTCCTGCCATCTTGGTAGCTGGTGCCTACGTTGGAGTTGACATCTTCAAAATCGCGGTTGTAGAATTGGTATCTGGTGTTTACGTAGGCTGGATTTCTGCAGAACTCTTCATTGTAAGTACAGATTGAACAGTAGGAAGTAGACTGAACTATGATGTCAGCTGAAAGTGTAAATATTTAATTATAAGGATTAGAGTTTATTCATAAACTGTACACAAAGTGTTCATTCTTAGTCAAAATTTGGTTAAGAATTTGTGAGCAATCTATATTTAGTCTCCTATACCTCCGGAAAAAGATTTGAATAAAAATATGTCGAGAACCATTGTGTATAATAGGAATAAGATCTGATTTCAATGTTTGATACTTTCCCATCCCAAAAAAAAATACTCTTTTACAAAGTTTGGTAATTGTATAGCTGACAGAGCATATATATCGAGATTGCGCTCAGAACAAAGTCATTTAATTTACAGTGAACAAAGTGTCATGATCACAATACTGTATATATTGCTAAGTAGGGGACAAAAGTCATAAGACCCAACCAATCATGTGACACATGCACACTGCCATATAAAGATATGCAAAATCTGGCAATTGTACCATAGCTAACTGAGCAATTACCGGGGTACCATATAAGTGCCAGAAAAAGTGATGTACAGATCTAGACTGACAGAGGGACAGAGTACAAATTAAACCTAAAGTTCCCCATGGCCACCTCCCTTGGTATGAGTGGGGGACTAATTTAATGACATTCTATCTTCAGATGTCTGATTTCCTACTAGCTCTAGATCTAAATACTAAGAATACTAAATATTCTTCGTTATATCAAATCTAAGGTAGGTCGTAAATCATTAATTAAAATATATATTGCATTTATAAGACCAATTTTGGAGTATGCAGACATAGTATGGGATAATTGCACCTTACAATCTATTGAATTACTTGAATCTGTACAACTAGAAGCAGCTAGGATTATAACTGGTCATCGTCCAGGGACATTACACAATAAACTCTATAATGAACTTGGTTGGGAAACACTGTTTGCAAGAAGGTATAAACATAAACAAATACTGATGTATAAGATAATGCATGGACTCTCACCTCAATACTTACAAGATGTCAAAAAACCTTTTATTAACAATTATACTAACAATCCCTACCAGACTCTTTAACCCACCTATGTGTAGAACTAATAACTATTTTGACAGTTTTTTCCCCTTTAAGTGCCGCCATGTAAACACTATGGATACTGACATGTTGAACTCTCCATCTCTTGTTCTGTTTAAACAATTACAAAATAAAGATAGTTAATGACAAAGAAGTAACTACAACTTTTAAAAACGACGGTGAAAGAATTTGAAGGGTAAATATTATTCTTTGCCAATTAAGAAATTCCTGTAGTAATTTAAATTCTGATTTATATCATGACCGTTTAATAAATAGTCCAACTTGTGCTTGTTCTTTTGAATACAAAACAGCCTCTCATTATTTCTTCAATTGTCGACTGTATATCGAACAACGAAATACTTTGTTTACTTCTTTGAATGATACTAGTAAGCATAGCCATATGGATTTAAAGATATTTTTCAAGGTTGTCTTACATGTGATCTGAATATAAACAGACAGATGCTAAGTCATATTCAGATTTTTCTTTGAAAAACAAGGCATTTTAATTTTTATATGCATAGAAAGCCATGATGCATTATACTGAGATATAGTAAATCAAATATATATATGTCTTATTTTAATCTGAATCAAATAACAAAGTACAAATTTTTTGATGCATAATGATAAATGAGATTACAGTTGAGTAGGTTTGTTATATCTTGTTTATTTTCTGTTCAATATAATAAACAGAAAATAAACATAATAATATATTGCCTTTCTGTCACATTATTCAAATGTGTATTTTAATATTTACTCATAGACAGTATTAATAATTAGTAGCAATGACCTGCATGTGCACATACATGCACATGGACTTTGGTCAAAGTCTACTCTTACTGTACATATGATATACTGACTGTGACTTTGCTTTATTTAGTAAGAAAATAATTGTATGTGTTTGAATGTATGATTGTGAGTTGTTTGTGTATTGTTATTGTGATGTCCTATGAGTTCATCCCCTTTGTGTTTATCATGTCGGTGTTATCTCCCCTGATCTTTTAATTATAGTATTACTCTTTATACATATGTAACTTTTCATTACATAGTATCCTTAAATTAATTAATCATTATTGTTGTAACTTCATTGTATATATATTTGATCAAATTTTGATACAACGTTTAAACAAAGCCTATATCGTATCATTAGGTGTGGAAGTCAATCAGACTGAAGCTATATATAGCGTGTGTATATGTGCGCTGAGTACGAGAGGTCAACTGTTCGATTTCGAGCTATATTAATATATACAGTATAAATGTTATTTACATTGTTTACGTTGAATTGTTGTTATACATGTGTAGTGTTTATGTTGAATTGTTGTGTTATACATGTGTAGTGTTTATGTTGAATTGTTGTGTTATACATGTGTAGTGTTTATGTTGAATTGTTGTGTTATACATGTGTAGTGTTTATGTTGAATTGTTGTGTTATACATGTGTAGTGTTTATGTTGAATTGTTGTGTTATACATGTGTAGTGTTTATGTTGAATTGTTGTGTTATACATGTGTAGTGTTTATGTTGAATTGTTGTGTTATACATGTGTAGTGTTTATGTTGAATTGTTGTGTTATACATGTGTAGTGTTTATGTTGAATTGTTGTGTTATACATGTGTAGTGTTTATGTTGAATTGTTGTGTTATACATGTGTAGTGTTTATGTTGAATTGTTGTGTTATACATGTGTAGTGTTTATGTTGAATTGTTGTGTTATACATGTGTAGTGTTTATGTTGAATTGTTGTGTTATACATGTGTAGTGTTTATGTTGAATTGTTGTGTTATACATGTGTAGTGTTTATGTTGAATTGTTGTGTTATACATGTGTAGTGTTTATGTTGAATTGTTGTGTTATACATGTGTAGTGTTTATGTTGAATTGTTGTGTTATACATGTGTAGTGTTTATGTTGAATTGTTGTGTTATACATGTGTAGTGTTTATGTTGAATTGTTGTGTTATACATGTGTAGTGTTTATGTTGAATTGTTGTGTTATACATGTGTAGTGTTTATGTTGAATTGTTGTGTTATACATGTGTAGTGTTTATGTTGAATTGTTGTGTTATACATGTGTAGTGTTTATGTTGAATTGTTGTGTTATACATGTGTAGTGTTTATGTTGAATTGTTGTGTTATACATGTGTAGTGTTTATGTTGAATTGTTGTGTTATACATGTGTAGTGTTTATGTTGAATTGTTGTGTTATACATGTGTAGTGTTTATGTTGAATTGTTGTGTTATACATGTGTAGTGTTTATGTTGAATTGTTGTGTTATACATGTGTAGTGTTTACGTTGAATTGTTGTGTTATACATGTGTAGTGTTTATGTTGAATTGTTGCGTTATACCTGTGTAGTGTTTATGTTGAATTGTTGTGTTATACATGTGTAGTGTTTATGTTAAATTGTTGCGTTATACATGTGTAGTGTTTATGTTGAATTGTTTCGTTATACATGTGTAGTGTTTATGTTGAATTGTTGCGTTATACCTGTGTAGTGTTTATGTTGAATTGTTGTGTTATACATGTGTAGTGTTTATGTTGAATTGTTTCGTTATACATGTGTAGTGTTTATGTTGAATTGTTTCGTTATACATGTGTAGTGTTTATGTTGAATTGTTGTGTTATACATGTGTAGTGTTTATGTTGAATTGTTTCGTTATACATGTGTAGTGTTTATGTTGAATTGTTTCGTTATACATGTGTAGTGTTTATGTTGAATTGTTTCGTTATACATGTGTAGTGTTTATGTTGAATTGTTTCGTTATACATGTGTAGTGTTTATGTTGAATTGTTGCGTTATACATTTGTAGAGGCCCTCGCTGGCGAGCCACTCATGGACAGAATGTATATAGCCTGTTATTCCATCCATTTGACTATTACATCTGTCAATAAAATTTCCTACTAGCTCTCCTAATAGGAAAAGAAACAATTAATAACAGTATTTGTATTTCCTACAATGTAGGTTTTCTTGTAACATGACAAGTATTCTTGACGACCCCTACTCTCTCTCCCTCCCCCCCCTCCCCCTCCCTACCTCATCAATGAATAATCACTGTCTGTCTACGCATCCACACTTTTGTTTCGCCAGAGATTCTTTGAATTAAAAAAACTTATCTTATTGAAATTTGACATGGTGATACACTGGGTATAGTACTTCTACTTCTTCTAAATGGTATTGACCAACTTCAACAATTTGAAGATAAAATGTCAGACGAGGAGTGAAACATGGAAAGAGATTGTTTTTAAAAGATACGAGATGGTCTAATTTGCGTTTGATAGGTGACGGTAGAGGGCTGATTTGAATAATTCCGTTGTGGGGCTCGAAATAATGTCAGGTGGGAGTTTATTCCACTCGGGTATAGTTCGAGGGAAGAATGATGCCTTTCTGGTCTGGGTTTTTGAGTGGGGAATTTGATACGAAAACTGGTGGTTTGTTCGGGATTTTCTAACTGTAGGGATTAATCTGTCTGATTTTACGATAGCGACTTTCTGGTTTACAATGTTATGAAGCATGGTCAGACGAGCATCTCTACGTCTATCTGCTAGAGGGCGCAGCTTTAGGTGGTCCAACATTTCTGACACACTGGAGGTACGATGGTTGTACCTGTGCTTATTGAGCACATAGCGCGCTGCCCTTCGCTGGACCATTTCCAACTTGTCAATATTTGTTTGGGTGTGAGGGTCCCATACTGTACAGGCATACTCAAGTGATGGTCAAACTAATGATTTGTATGCCTGTACTTTGGCTGATGTTGAGCCAATTTTAAGATTTCGTCTTAAAAAGCCTAGCGTAGAATTTGCTTTTGGGCAGATAGTATTTATATGTGAATCCCATTTAAGGTCAGATGATAGTGTTACACCCAGATACTTGGCCTGACTAAGATGTTCCAGTATGTGTCCATGTAAGTTCAAGGGCAGTCACTAAAATTTGACTGGGAATGCCAAGAGGGATAGGAGTTACAATCCATATCTAAAAACCAAATTGATCAAATTGAAATTAGACACTGTGATATACATGAATATAATGTGATATTTAGGTGTGACATGCATGGTGATTGATATACTGTGATATTTAGGTGTGACATGGTGATGGATATACTGTGATATTTAGGCGTGACATGGTGATGGATATACTGTGATATTTAGGTGTGACATGGTGATGAATATTATTCAATTATAGCCTTTGGCTGAGGTCGATGCCTGAATTTATCAACCCGAGAAAAGACATATTAACAGAGGACGCAGTCCGAGATCAATATATCTTTTATCGGGTTGATAAATCCAGGTATTGACCAAAGTTAAAGGCTACATTTGTTTTATTATTTTCAAAACAGTGATGTTAGCAATCTGAAAAAAACATAGCAAAAAGCTGCGGAAGCGGGACGATACGTTCGTTTGGAGACACGTCATTAATCTATTTTTAGAAACACCCAGTCCTTCAACAAAAATCACACGCTCCAAGTCAATATCGGTTTTTATCGGTGGACACATGATTCGCTTCTGGCCAATCGCTTGTCGGGAATTATATAAAAAGAAATAATAAACTGTGATATTTAGGTGTAATATGGTGATGAATATACTGTGATATTTCGGTGTGACATGCATAGCACTAGGCTTTCTGTTTACTCTTGCAATTAATAAATATCTAACAATTTAAGCAGTATTTTTTCCCCGAATTTTCGAGGGTCAAAACACATATCAAATAGACGTGTCCTTTCACCCAAGTGTTGAACCCTTATTTTGAACAAAGAATCGAAAAGATACTCTCAAGGTCCAAATGAAAGCATTGAATACTTATGATTGGGGTTTTAGGTGTAACTTTTTGATGAGGTCAATACATGTGCTCAAGTCACTCTAACGGTCATGTTATAAGGCTTATAACATGACAGTTAAAGCTGGGATGACTTCAAAACAAAAAGTGAATGACTGTTAGATTGAGACACTATATATACACATATACAAACAGAAAAAGCCCACTGTACATATATTTTAGTAGTTTTTAATATTCACCTGTACCATACATAATCCTTAGAATACGAAGTAATACCTGAATATAGAAAGAGTTCCAGCCGTAGGGTCTACTACAAAATGCCGCTGATTTCGCTTTCACTCAGTTTGGAGACTGCTTAATTTGGGTTTGAGGAAGGGGTAGGGGGGTCGGTTCCTATTTTAACGCGAAGACAGAAAAGATACGAAAGATGCATTTAGAGTATGAACTTTGGACTTTCCTTCCCTTTATACACCTCCACCATATATTTGTTCTGTCTTATAATTAGAACCGAACCTCATTTGGTCACCAGGGTTTAGCCTAACTTTACCTGTACTTTGGCGAAAAAAACCACGTATAAAACCCCTAGCTGCCTGTTTGTAACGGTTTCCGTAAATCTCTCCCATCGTATATTGTTGCTATTGCAAACTTATCTCACACAGTTGTAATCTGAACTATATTAACTATTTTGTTAAATTACCTTTGAGGTAGCCAATCCAGGTAAATACAATCAAAACAAACAACACTGCGGCATCCATTTTTAAATCATGACGTCACCGGAAGTACAGGTAATTCTTTTGCCCTGTGCAAAATGATCCGACTCTCAACAGGGACAGATTTTTATATATTTGATAATAATAATAATAATATTTATTCGGTAAAAGCAAGATACAGGTACAAATATCACATATGATCACAGATTTCAATTGCATAATAATCACAGATTTATCACAGTATTTAGCTTATTTTAATTATCACATCAAAGTTAATATCACAAATTTTGGAGCACTATAATTACAATGTATCTGTTTGACTAAGCTTTAACCTAGGATATCCCATGAAAGCTGGGTGGCAGCTTATTTCCAATGGGGTCCTCTAGTATAGATCTTAATTACTTAGATAACAAAAGGTCCTAAGGATTTGACCTTATAATATGAATATAAGATGGTATAATTTCTCGTAATAATATATATATGAATAGAATAAGTTGTAATTGGTCAAATATGATGATGATATATTATTTCATCAAAATAAGATGTTATTTTATTTGACGGTATAAGATGGAGTTGTCATTAGCAAATATGATTTCCTTCTGATAATATATATAT
>NW_018408866.1:602118-674873 GCF_002113885.1 Mizuhopecten yessoensis
TTTTTTTTTTCCTCCAAAATAATATGAAATAGCTATATAGGCGAGACTTAAACAGCGGGCATGAAATTTACACATGAAATAAATGTTTCCTACATAATTTAACAGTTAAATATTTGTACTTTCAGTAGAGGTTACCATGCATCCAGTCCTCGCGGAAGGGTTACACCAGGATCCCCCATCCCCCATCCCCATCCCTCCCTTAACCCCTGCCAGCCTGCGGGTTTTTATTTCAAAAAATATGTTTCCATTTTGGAACAGGGGCAATTTCGGCCCATTTTTATCAAAGTCGTTCTGAACAATATGTCATATGTTAAAATCAACTTGGATTTGAAAGAGTTATAATATATGATATTAAATGATGGCGCTCGGTGGTGGTGGCTGGTGAAGTGTGGGACGAACATTTTTAAGCTTTTAACTGCTTTTAAACTGCTTTTAATTTGCACGGGTGGTAAGGAGGTGGTGTGAGGACAAAAGTCAACACTTGCTGATACTATTTTATTGATTATATTCAAGAACTGTAGGTTTTAGCATGGAATTAGATTAGATGTTATCTAAGTCCGTGGTTTTAGTGACATTTTAAAATATAGCTCTGCCGAGTGAGCTCGGGTCGGTCCACTGGGTGGACTAAAAACCAATCTTTTAATCATTCCGTATATATTTTTATGTAATTTTATAATGTTTTATTAACAATCGGCGATATTACGCAGGTGTACCGTGTCTGCTATAGTATAGCAACTCTGCTTCATTTTATTGAATATTTTATTGGAAATCTAATGGTAGACATACATTTTTGGGTCACGTGACTGCAATTTCCCGCGCTAGCTATCGTGCAACTGCCGCAATAATACAAGATGGCTGCCCCCATTGCAACCAGATCATCAGGCAGACAACGGAAGCCAACAACATATTTCACTCCGTGAAAAATCAGATATCTGAAACAGAGATGAAGCGACAACTGGTGCGAGGGAAGTTGGTTATACTCTTAATAAATGTTCTGCGATTAGAAAGAAAATCTCTGCCGGGTAAAGGAGCTTAGATTGTGAGGGAACCTCAACAGGCGGCGGGCTGGTTCTAAAATTCTCTGCTGCAGCCTACGAATTTTATCGGGTTCAGATGGAAAAAGCTGTTAAACTAACTGATGGTATCATGGTAGATAAAAGTGAGAGCTATGACAAGAGCGGTTTGTGTGTCCGTGAGCTGTGGAAAGTGTCGGACTCACAGGCGAGGAAACTCCTGC
The DNA here is from genome assembly GCF_002113885.1 of Mizuhopecten yessoensis. Classification (NCBI taxonomy): domain Eukaryota; kingdom Metazoa; phylum Mollusca; class Bivalvia; order Pectinida; family Pectinidae; genus Mizuhopecten; species Mizuhopecten yessoensis. The sequence goes on from NW_018408866.1 coordinate 603,356, forward strand.
TAGTAAGATTTACTCTATCAACCTATATCATACTACTTATTCTGCCCTTGTAAATGGATGTGATCTTTGTATATTCGTGTCCTATTTCCGCTCTATTGTCAATTATATGAACGATAAGTCATTCAAGCATTTGAACAATCAGATCTCAGAAAAATGTAGCGAGTTACTGGCTCAGATGGAGAGAAGAGCAAGCTCTAGTTCTAATATCGTGCGAAACAGGACAAAGAGCGACAGTTCAAGTCAGGAACCCAGCCCTAGTCAGGTAGCCAATCGCGACCTTTGTACCACTAACGCAACAGCAAAAAGTCAACTTGTTTCATCTGCTCAGTATTCTTCTATTTCCAATAGTGAAGGCAACATCATACTGACTCCTCATGCTGATCATGCCTGCGTCAGAACATCATAGACAGCAGCCTGCAGACCAAGCTTCCCGAAACTAGCGTGAGTCAAGTGGAGCATCTAAAATCACTACAGACCAATATGCAGACGAGTGTTGCAAATACAAGATGTGAGAACTTCTCAACCAACCTGTCTGCTCCGAAAAGTAACTCTATTATAGAGGGCGATGGGAAGTCCTGCTCAACAGACACCCCTACCTCTCAGTCTACTCATGAGTGCACACAGGCCCTGGGTAAAGACTCCAAGCAACTACGCCAACAAGAGCTGAAATTAAGGAAAAGAGAGGACGAACGCAAAAAAGAAAAGATGGCTGTAGGGGAGGTTACTAAAAATGTATCCAGACTTCACTCCCATATTGTACACCTGGAAGAGAAAATAAAAAACCTTGAGGATACAAACAAAATTTTAAAAATGAAAGTAAACTCATCTATGTCAGATAATACCTCACCATGTAATTGTAACTCTATCAGTGGCTGTAAAGTCAATGAATCACAGGGGACACCGGCCGGCTATGCGAAGGATGACTCTCGAGAGGTTAAAACCCATACTTCAGCAAGTGATAGAGTGAGTGATCTGGAAAATACAGTAATCGACTTGAAATTGGAGCAACTTTATCACAAGATCAGTTCACTAGAAGAACGAAGAAGTCTTGCAGGGAAAATTCAAGACATCGAGATGAATCAACTTATAGGTAGGATTGAGACGATAGAGGGACTCGGCCAACCTCAGAACATACAGCAGTAGCCCTTTTTTGGACCATCCCCAGGGATGTATCATCAACACATACCACCCACAGCATATTATCAAGGACCTCCATTGATAAGAAAACCAAATATCAACCGGAACCAGTTCAAGGAAACAGGGGGACAGGAGAAACTAAATGTGTCAACAAAAAGAAAGACCTTCCAGCAAGCAGTCGATAAGGTTGCGGATGAAATAACTACTCGTGCATGGGTGTCCGGAAAAAATGTACCCCCGGAGCTACAGGCTTAAATAATTCCAACAACTCCACCTCGAAACCTTTCACACAAGGAAGGAAAGAACATGCAGAGGATACGGGCATAGATAAGCTAGAGGAATCCATCATGTTAGTCACAAACACTACTCCATGTCCTAACTCGATTGCAGTGTCTTTTTTTAGATGTCAGCCCAACACGAAGGACGCCAATATAGCAAAGCTAGGAACGGTTTCATATAATTGTAAAAACTTCCTCAACACCTTAGACTGTATCGAGAATTTGACCAATATGGCCTCAATTATTTGTTTACAGGAACATTGGCTCCTCTACCATGAACTGTATAAGCTGCGCAGTACGCGAAGAAAATTCTGCTGTTTAGGTAAATCTGTAGACCAACACAACCCACGTCCACCTACGCAAAGACCAAGGGGCTACGGGGAGTTGCAATATTATGGTGTACAAGCATTGATCACCTAGTAACTGAACTAGAAGAATGAAATGAACGAAAAGTATGTGTGGAAGTCAAAGGCAAACCCCGCCCACTTGTTATTGTTTCCGTCTATATGCCATGCGGAAATTCCAGGAATTCAGATTCTATGTATGAGGACTGCTTGATCATCCTACAGGAGATTACAAGGAACTATTTTGATACACATGATGTTTTTATCCTCGGCGACATGAACTGTGATCTCACAAAGACCTCTCCTCGTCAGTCAATACTAAACCGATTTATGAATGAGTGTGGATTCCAGACCGAGTACACCAAAGAAACCTTTGAGCATCCAAATGGCAGAGATAATTCGACTATTGACTATGTCCTAGTTCATCAAACGTACAGTCAGGAACAGGGCATGCCATCAATCGTCAGAATGGACGATCTTACCAGTAATACCTCGGATCATCATCCAATTATGGTAGTTGTACTCTACAACACTACATCAAAGTCGGATAACACTACTACTGATATACCAGCAAATCCCAGAAGGATAAATTGGAAGAAAATGGACAAGGCCAGGTATCAATAGTTGCTGTCAAAAAACCTTGAAGGTATTGACTGGGGGTACCTCTCAACTGAACTCATCACACTTCAAATTCAGGACATATTCTCCAGCTCTGCAGTTAGTGTTGCTCCACATACCACCAAGTTAAAGAGAAGTAAGAGGCAGATTTGGAACATCAAGATTGAAGAAGCTACAGCTTCTAATAAGGCAGCTCTTAGGCTGTGGAAAGAGCATAAAAGGCCATCAAAGGGTCCGATTACTGACAGAAGGAGAGAGGCAAAGAAGGAACTTCGCAGACAGAGGGAAATTGAGATAGGAAGAAAAAGGGATGACTATATGGGGTAGATTATGGAGGCGAGAACGGGAGATAGGAAAACATTCTACCGCCTTATAGATCTGGTAAGGTAGTTCACTTAGTGAACTGACAGTTGATGACAAGACATACAGTAATCCCAACGACATCCTACTGGGATGGAAAGAACATTTTAGTAAATTAGCTAGACCAGACCCGTCCAAGGATCACACCGACCAATGCAGGATGGGTGATATACAGTTTGACATCGAAGTAATAAAATCCATATGCCAGGGGCAAAATCCAACCAGCGATGAAATGATAGTCCCCAGGATAGTCGAGGATGCAGTCTCGAGCCTAAATACCAACAAGGCTGAGGATGTATTCAACTTATCCGCAGGACATCTCAAGTATGGAGGTATTAACGTTACTGAGGTACTTGCCACCCTATTTAACCTGTTTATAGCTGAAGGGAAAGTTCCAGACTGTCTGAAAATTGGCCAGCTTACTCCTATCTACAAAAAGAAAGGCAATAAGACAATTGAGGCAGTTTTACGGATAAGAATCCAACCTATATTTAAACCACAACAAAACGCGCTCCAACGGGACTTCACTAGAGGGATATCTCCCCTTCGTGCTGGTCTTATTCTGCGTGAAGCTTTAGCCAACAAACCTTCATCCAAAATATTTGTGGCGATGCTGGACGCTAGGGCGGCTTTTGACACAGTAAGTCATACTATTCTTGACAGGAAGCTATTTAACCTCGGCATCAAAGGAAAGATATGGGAGGTTGTTCATGATCTCAACGTCTCTGCAAAAACCTCCATCAAATGGGAAGGATCTATGTCCGACCACATCAATGTCCAACAAGGAGTCCGACAGGGGGGATCCTGAGTACGGATCTATACAAGATCTACATTAACAACCTACTGGATCGTATTGAGAAGTCAAGCCTTGGATCCAAAATTAGAACCGTGCACTGTGCGACCCCAGCATGTGCTGACGATGTTACGCTAATTGACCATACACAAGTCGGGCTTCAAACTCTCCTGAACATTGTGAAGAACTATAGTGAAGAACACTACTATACGCTCCAACCAGCCAAATGTGAAATTCTCTCAGCAAACTGTAAGCATTCAGTGGATGAATATGCTCTACTCATGGTCGATTGGTGAGGATGTGCTTCCTATTGCCACAGAGTCAACACACCTTGCGGTAATCCATCACAGCAACCCAAACAAATCGGCACCTGGCACCATACAAAAGAACATCAAGAAAGGGAAATGTACTGTTTATGGGCTCATGGGTACAGGGTTTCACCGGAAAAACGCGCGAAACCCATCCACAAACCTCCATATACTTAACACGTATGAAGTTCCAATTTTCACGTATGGACTGGAAATACTAGGCCCAACAAACAAGAACCTGGAACCTGTGGAAACCGAATTTTGGAAATTACTAAAGCAAATATTCTCACTCCCTGGAAACGTGGCAGACGTTGCAGTGCATGTACTCACGGGAACGCTCCCATTAAAAGCTAAGATACACAAGAACATGCTGAACCTATTCGGGTCAATCGCGTTAAAGCCCTCAGTTGAGACGGAAATTGCAAAGAGACAATTACTTGCAGCTAACCCGAAATCAAATAGCTGGTTTGAAAAAATATCCAACTTGTTATCAATATATGACCTACCTAGTGCTCAGGATGTAATGGATTCCGACATGTCCTATACGCATTGGAAGTCTAGAATCAACAGAAACGTCAACGCCTATTGGGAAGCTTAGATAGTCAGTCAGTCAAAGTATTTCAAGTCCCTCAAATATCTAAACTGTATTAACTATAAGGCCGGAGTAATGCACCCGGCGCTATCCACCGTATCATCTGACAGAGGAGACATTGGAATAATGCCAGTAAAACTACGGCTACTGACGGGTACCTATCTTCTGCAGAGTAACCGGAGTGCCTTCAATCAAAACACTGAGGACCCCACGTGCCTTCTCTGTAAGCAAGGAGCCGAAACAAGGGAGCATTTTATTATGGATTGTCCAACCCTTTTGTTTCTGTACGTCAATCCCACCTTGCGGAATCATCTCAACATCTAGGTGACAATACAAGGCTGAACATGTACATTGCAGTTATTCTGGACTCGACCAGTGTTAGTACGTCTGACCCAGATCTGCGTGGAAAGGTGGAATTCATCTCGAGGCGGTTGTGTTATGCTCTTCACCGGCAACGTGAACTGTTTTTATCTAAGCTACCAGCTAACAAAAAGAAAGGTCTATAAGATATTGTGCCAGACTCGTGTATAAATGTATTAGTACTGGAGAGACTTTTCCCAAACAGTACTGGACACCAGCTATTCGAGGAGACCCAGGTTGTGTGTATATGACATTGTGCGTGTTTTTTATAGAGTAATAGTTTTATCACATTCCTGCCGCATGCGTGTATATACACTCCGCTATCGTACGCCTCACTAACCTACATTTCCAGCACACACGCAGGTGCACACGCAGGCATACGCACACGGGGAGATATTAGCCAGGTGGCAAAGGGATAGTAGTTAGCGCCTGATAAAGCAGCTCCTGCGAATTCCTCATAATTTTTTTTTTATTGAATTAATGTTATGCTAATGGTATTAATTGTATATCTATGTACCGTAAAGCGCTTTAGAGTGGCTTATGTTAGCTAGATAGGGCACTATATCAAATGTTGTATATATGGATATATAGAGATATTCAATGTTTTTCATAAAATAATAACAAAAGAGCAATTGACCATCTGTATTTGGAGAATCGTTCAACTTGTTCATGTCGGATGATTGGATGACCGAATGTGCCCAGCCCTTGTGTAAGTTTGGCTCCCGCACTGGATCAGCCCTGGTTTGTTGTTTTTCAAAGCACCTTAGAAACACTTACAAATTAGATATTGGGAATATTAAATCACTCATCTAGATATGTCATCTGCATAGTGATAATTAACTGAAATCGATCTGCCGTCCATATTGAAATGTTTTTTACCCTTATCTATTTTTCCTTCATCTTTCTTAATTAGCTGTTGCGATGATACAAAACTCTAAACAAAAGAAGTTCATAGATTTGTTTTGTATCTGTAATTACTCCATTCCATTTCTCAATGAAAAATTGAATTAAAATGATTAAAATCAGTCTGTTTAAAAGTGATGATGACGTTTCATGCTGGGCAATCGTAGCAATTTCAATGAAGACAGTCTGCGAAGTATTATTCTGATGCCAATAGTCATCACATACATTGTAACAAAAACATATGTACACAATTATTAATTTACTGTAAGAGAATTTACTGCATATTTTTCTCCAAAATAATTTGGTAAGGTGAAGAAACAAATGACGCAGCAAAATGCACCTTTTTAGAATAAATCATATTGTGTTAAATCAAGTAACATGAAAATATGACAGTATTCTGAGATGAAAACGCAGAAAAAATTATCGTTGTGTTTGAATATTCAGAAACTTTTTTTTTTATTTGATAATTGTGATAAAATTACTTCAGAAGAACTTTTTAAAAGTAGCACAAATGCCTGAAATACGTACTATAACGTCACATCAAAGATATCATTTATGTGAACCTGCCTACACTACAAAGTAAAAATGAGCACTGAACAGTAGGGATATGAATAAACAAAAATCAAAATATTCTTCATAATGTGGTATAGCTGCAAAAAATTCGGGTTGACTTCAGTGAATGTATTGTCAACACTACGATGACGCGTGTTAACAGTGACGTCACAGTCGCGTCACAACATGTTGTGAGCGTCAATTTATCATTTCAGAAACAGCAATTACGTGTGACTGGTATATAATATATATATATACGGACTTACCAGCATCAACTGATGTCATTTTGAAGCTAAGGACAAATAACCAAGCACATGTACCACATTGAAATAATTTTCAATTCGAGAAAAATGAAAATATCAAAATAATACATCGAAAAATTTCAGCAGTAAAATACAAGGTGTTCATTGAAGATGACAAATTAATTGTTTGTGCAGAAAAAGAACGCCAATGCAGTCACGGAGCAACGCATGTTGCCGGTTTTTGCGAGCCTGTACAGTACGACCGGAAGGACGAAATATTTTAAAGCCTTCATATTACGTCTTTGCGTATTGCAAAGTTATCTTCTCTTGAGAACATGTATTGATTGTTACGTCATTGGTTTGTGTGAGAAAATTGTGTCGTTTTCTCAAAAATTGATGACGTTACTCTCACAAACAAATGACGTAACAACCAATGTCTGCTCTCAAGAGAAGATAACTCTGCAATACGCAAAAGCGGAATAGCATAGAACCCATTCACTGTCATTTTCCCGTAATTTCCGTACATGTGTTGCCTTAACGGCTCGCACTGCAAAGCCTTAAAAGAGCGAAGCTTTTGTTGATCTCCGATATTTAATGATTCAGAAACTGAATGAGATAATACTGCTTTCAGAATGAGGCAAGATAAAATGTATTTAAAGTGGACTAGTCGAGGGATAACAATTAAACATAAACTCTAATGAGGTTAAGAACGACATAACAATAGGGGAGATCGGGGCAAATTCGGCCCATTTTTATTAAAGTCCGTTCTGGGAAGTATGGCAGCACGTCCGTTTTTGAACATTATTTAATTTTCCCTGTCGAATCAGCTTAATTATGATGTTATAAAGCATGCATCTTCAGATTAAACCGCCACTTTTACAACTTTTTATGCGTTACATGGGCCAAACTTGCCACACGGTATCATTGACCTATTGCTTTAATGCGGCTCTTTTTGAACATATATTCCAGTAGAAATATTAACAGAACCTGGTTGATGACAAAAAGGATCTTCAGAAAACATCCGCAAAAACTGAAATTAAAAAGTCATGAAGCACCGACAAAGAGATAAATGCAACGGCAATCAGTTCCAAGATTTTCCGGTTATCTTTTATCCTTCCGGAAATAACCGATGAAGGCCGATGGAGTTTGACGTTCTTGTGAGGTCAGAGTATGATAATCTCTGAGCGACGTTTCATGCCTGCTAGTATCAAAATTTATGTGATAGATTTTTTCACTCAGAATGTATATCATTTGTTATCTAAATAAACAAGTAATAAAATCTGAAGATGGTTTTCACTATATGAAGATATTCATGTATGGGTTGAAACACAATTGTCTTCGCTTCAAGGATGCACTTCCTGTTTTCCCACTGGACGTCTGCTTCCGGACGAATTTTTTTAAAGGCAACGGGTAGAAAAGGGAAGCAACTTTGTTTACGCACGCATGTGTTACCATTAAAGAGCTTCGCTCGGGCGCCTACAGCCCCCGAGAGCTACGCTCTTATTAATGATATATTTCCCAATAAACTATCAAGAAACCAAATAACCCAAAGTTTATATTTTTTGATTCCTTAATAAGAAATGCTTCAATTTAAGTATATTATCAAAAACATATGCATAGATGTTTTTTTTCATATAATATACTCACGGGGGTTAGATACAAATGTCTGAAAATACACATATATATGCTATACTGATAATGATTACAGTGTATGCGTAGGTGTGCAGTGGCCCACATATGTATAGCATATGTGTATCTTAAACATTGTTATAACGAAACCCTAGCTATGGTGATTTCCAAGCACTAATTTTGGAATGGGTGTAAAGAAAACGTACACATTTATTGTGCGATGCACACATTTCATCGTATGATTTATAATGTCAGCTTTTTGGATATGTTTGTCACAAGTATTACAATGTAGAAAAAGGCATTGATAGTAAAATTTATCATGAACTGGAACAGGTCGGTCTGACATTTGGATAACTCTAACGTCTCTGTCTAAGCACATATTTATTTTATTATATTTTCAAAGGTAAAAATGAAAAGAAAGTTGATATTTTTCTACAGCAATTCAAAACATTTTTTGTTGTTAATTTCACGCCATAGATTTAAACTAAACGTAACATTGGAATGTTACAATAGAATATTGACTTTGCCTTATACAGTGATGTCGCTGATTCAGCATGCTTTGTATCAACGTTTTTATGGCAGGAGAAACACTATATGTTCACAAAAACTAATAGTCTTTATAAACACAAATGCCCAATTTGGCGACCATTTGAAAAATGAATTTGTTAAACCTCACCCAACATCAAAGTTTCAGCTTTTTTGATACTTGATAAATCACTAAATGTCTCATTATAGCAATACAAAAACATAACACATTCAGTTAGTCATCAGCTGGTGAGAAATAATGATGATTTTTTTAATTTAAAAATATGGGGTAGGAGTAGCCTAAACTGATCAAAATATTATTTTGAAGACACAATTAAGAAGAAAATAATGTTTTGTGCAAACATTCCTAGATTTTCAGATAACACACTTGGAAGATAATGTTTTTTTTTGTGATATCTAGAAGGCTTTCATGAGGGAAAATAAGCAAAATTTGAATCTTGCGGAATCAAGGGAAATTACAAATGTTTTTATTAATATTTCATTTTTTTAAAGCAAGTGTATATCAATGCTGGCATCCTCAGGGTCCCGTCTTTTGACCCCTTCTATGTTTAATATATATTGGTGATATATAGGAAAGTATTTCCGATCACTTTGTTGATGACACATTTCCCCTGTAATCTACATACGTAGTTCATCATGCTTAATGTCAAAATAACTTTTAATGTTGATATTTATTTCTGGGTAGTAAGTTCAGGATTACAAACTAAGGCAAAAGCATGTCTGATTTCAAACACGGGAACCTGACAATTTGTTAAAGCCACATATATATTTTGACCTTAAGTAAAGTAGGGTAATTTTATACGTTTTAGGGGTTTAGATCGACTTTCGGTAAAAACACCACCCTCAATGATTGTTTATATGTCATTGGGGATGGCATTTTTACCGAATGTAGATCTAAACCCCTTAAACGTGTAAAATAACTGGAATCTCGGAAAAATTGTCGTCTCGAAGCAGCTATTATAAGTTAATTATTATATACCATTAGAACTCACTTAATACAGAAAAAGGATGGAACATCTGCCTTACTTTGTACTCATAAAAAAACGCAACATTTCTCTAAAAATTAAAGGAATCGAGTCCCTCATTATCTATCTGATATTGTACCAGCTATAAGCATCTCAGACAACTAAAATTGTTAAAACAACTTAAGAAACTAGCAAAAGTACATACTGGAGAAAAGTACACATTTATAAGTGATATGCCTTTGTTAGGTAAGCCCATATATTATGGAATATGTTTGATAATGGCCTTAAAACTGTCACCTTTCTATGAAACTTTCAAAAAAGTCGCTTTTTACTTCGAACTACGTGATAAAAAATCTAATGCACTTTTGATAAAACTGAGGTATAAATGTGGTTCACTAAATTCAAATTTGTTTTACTGCAACTTAATTGATTCGCCGCCATACAGACGACCTATTAGTGTCAATTGAAAAAAAAAAAAAAAAAAGGACACTCGTTAGGGCAAAACAAAATTTGTTTCGGGTAACATGCCTGAAAAATAGGGTAGGTCGGTAGGCAAATAATTATTTTTAATTGTTATTTTATTTTCGTGAATTATTATTATGCTTTATTCCAAATTTCACAATAGCTTTTAATTTGTCAAGAATTGGGCAAGACTCAAAGAACAGGAAAAAAGTACACTTTCATGAGTGGCTGTGAACTTTGCTTGGATAATAAATGAGTCTAAGATAAAAGTAATTGAAAGGGTCGGCAGTAAAATCTAGGGTAAGTCAGGATACGTGAAACACATTTATTTTGACCTAAGACATTCTCTATGTCGTTGACTATCATAAAGCTGTTGCCATCCGCAAGAAAATTCACAACGGAATCATCTCTCTTGCAACAAAGTAGTAAATGATCAGGAATGACGTTATAAAGATTATATAATTAGCAGTCTATCTTTCCTTTTCTGCTGCTGTGCGGAGACGAGGAACTATGGATGACGATAACACTTCTCCCCTCATTCCTACAGTTTGTTTCAGAGCCTCAACGTTTCTCCTAGATCTCGTATCTTCTCTCCTTTACATTTCCTCTCTTCATTCAAAAGATCCATTGTTTTTTCTTATATCGTAGCCATTCTAAATGTTTTTTTTAGGTATTATAAAAATAATTCAACTAAACTGTGAATCAATATTAACATAATAGTCATAGAATGTTTTATAAAAGACCAATAACACAAAATGTATATCCATTTATTTTATAATCAAAAGTAACAATCATTAAAGAAAAATATGGAAGTAACTTCTAAAAGGAGAAGCTCGAGCCAAACAAACTACAAATTCCCTGTTTCGTGACAACATTTGAACCAGTATAATGTGCATGATCTATTTATCAAAATCGCGTCTATTAACGATAAAAAAGATACTTCAGTCAAAAGTTTCATAAAAATTAGCCGAAAAAGAATTTAATGACGGACATTTATATAACTTTCAATCGTGATAAAGATCGAAACAAAATACTGCTACATGATCAACACACATACGGGAGAGAAATTGCAATTTCTTTTCAACAAAACGACGTCTAGCCCTAGTTTTTAATAGAACTGGATCACTACATTGTGTCCATCGCGATCATACCACAAAGCCATCCCACTCCAATACCAATCTAGCGTGTACGAGTAGGTTCTGCTAATTAAGGTTCATTACATGAGGTCACAGGGAATTATTCATAATGAAGTAGACAGTATACCAATTTCGAAAATGAGTGGGATCCGTCCCGAATTAAAGAGGCTGCAGGTACGTTTTGAACTCTGATTGTTTGATTTTACCCATACAGGTTCACTTGATTATATCTATCTGCGGATGCCACAGCGGGGGACGTTAATTCGACGGATTTTCTTGTTGACGTTATTATCATGATCTCTTTGAAAAAAACCAACAACACGTTATTCATGCTCACATGATTATCTACTTAATTCAAGTGTATACAAACGCTGATTTTATAACAAAATATTGATTGTTGAATGTTGATGAACTGAACTCTTGTCTCTTTTACTTCAAAGTTGGTGATCGAAAATCTAACGCATTTTCGATAACAATGAGGTATAAATGTGGTTCACTAAATGCAGATTTTTTACTGCAATTTAATTGATTCGCCACCATACAGACGCCTATAAGTGTCATTTGAAAAAAAAGTCAACACGTTAAGGCAAAACAAAAGATTGTTTCAAGTAATATGCCTGAAAAAAATAGGGTAGAGCGGTAGGACATAACCAATAACACAAAATGTCCATTTGTTTTATAATCAAAAGTAAACAATCACTAGAGAAAAATATGGAAGTAACTTCTAAAAGGAGAAGCTCGAGACAAACAAACTACAAATTCCCTGTTTCATGACAACATTTGAACCAGTATAATGTGCATGATCTATTTATCAAAATCGCGTCTATTAACGATACAAAAAATACGTCAGACAATAGTTTCATAAAAAGTAGCCGAAAAAGATGGCTTTGAATGTCGACAATATTATATGAAAAAAATAATCAATGACGGACATTTATGTAACAGTTTAATCGTGACAAGGATCGAAACAAAATACTGCTACATGATCAACACACAAACGGGAGAGAAATTGCAATTTCTTTTCAACAAAACGACGTCTAGCCCTAGTTTTTAATAGAACTGGATCACTACATTGTGTCCATCGTCATCATATCACAAAGCCATCCCACTCCAATACCAGTCTATCGTGTACGAGTAGGTTCTGCTAAGTTTCATTACATGAGGTCACAGGGAATTATTTATTATGAAGTAGGCAGTACACCAATTTCGAAAATGAGCGGGATCCGTCCTTAATTAAAGAGGCTGCAGGTACGTTTTGAACTCTAATTGGTTGATTTTATCCATACAGGTTCACATGACCATATCTATCTGCGGATGCCACAGCGGGGGACATTAATTCGACGGATTTTCCTGTTGACGTCATTATCATAATCTCCTTGAAGAAAAAAAAACCACCCACGTCGTTCATACTCACACGATTACGCTGATTTTATAACAAAGTATTGATGGTTGAATGTTGATAACCTGAACTCTTGTCTCTTTTACTTCAAAGTTGATGACAAATCTAACGCATTTCCGATAATACTGAGGTTTAAATGTGGTTCAATAAATTCAGATTTGTTTTACTGCAACTTAATTGATTCACCACCATACAGACGCCTATTAGTGTTATTTGAAAACAAATGTCAACACGTTAAGGCAAAACAAAAGTTTGTTTCAGGTAATATGCCTGAAAAAATGGGGTAGAGCGGTAGGACATTGTTTTAATGAATTAATATTATGCTTTATTTCATATTTTGCAATGTATATCCACACATTACAATGGCTTTTAATTTGTCAAGAATAGGATCAGACTCCCAGATCAGGAAGGAAGTACATTTTAATGATTGGCTGTGAACTTTGTTTTGATAATAAATTAAACTTAGATACAAGTAGCGGATAGGGTCGACAGTAAAATCTAGGGTAGGTCGGGATACATGAAACATATTTATTTAGCATCAGGCATTCGCTATGTCGTTGATCATCATAAAGCTGTTGCCATCCGCAAGAAAACTCACAACGCAATCATCTCTCTTGTAACAAAATAGTAAATGATCAGGAATGACGTTACAAAGATTATATAGTAGCAGTCTATCTTTCTTTAACTGCTGCTGTGCGGAGACGAGAAACTATGGATGACGATAACACTTCTCACCTCATTCCTACAGTTTGTTTCAGAGTCTCAACGTTTCTCCTAGATCTCGTATCTTCTCTCTTTTACATTTCCTCTCTTCATTTAAACGGTCCATTGTTTTTTCATATATCGTAGTCATTCTAATTATTTTTTAGGTATTATAGAAATAATTCATCTAAACAGTGAATCAATATTAACACAATAGTGAAAGAATGTTGTATAAAAGACCAATAACACAAAAGTAATGTCCATTTGTTTTGTAATCAAAAGTAAACAATCACTAGAGAAAAATATGGAAGTAACTTCTAAAAGGAGAAGCTCGAGACAAACACACAACAAATTTCCTGTTTCATGACAACATTTGAACCAGTATAATGTGCATGATCTATTTATCAAAATCGCGGTACAAATGATAGATCAAACACAATTTTCATCAAAGAGTAGCTGAAAAAGATGGCTTCCAAATTTCGACAATATTCTATGGAAAAAATCAATGACAGGCAATTATGTGACTTTCAAATATATGATAATCGTGACAAATATCAAAACAAAATACTGCTACATTATCAACACACAAACGGGAGAGAAATTGTAGTTTCTTTTCAACAAAACGATGCTTAGCCCTAGTTGTTAATAGAACTGGATCAATACATTGTGTCTATCGTGACCATACCACAAAGACATCCCACTCCAATGTCAGTCCAGCGTGTACGAGTAGGATCTGCTAAGCTTCATTACATGAGGTCAACACTGATTAGTTAATTTTATCCAAAAAAATTCCCATGGCTATATCTATCTGCGGGTGCCACAGTGGGGGACGTTAATTCGACGGATTTATTTTGTTAATGTCATAATCATTATCATTAAAAAACGCTGACTATATAACAACATTGATGGTTGAATGTTGATGACCTGTTCTCGTGTTTCGTGTGCCGAGAAATTCGAAATCTCGTTCTATATCAGGTGTCTCATATAGCAACGAGATTTGAGGATATACCATATATCTCATATATTATTTATATGCTATCTTCTTTAGAAAGTTATATTTCTGATATAATTTGTATATCTTATATACTATGAAAGATATATCACATAGTATCACATAGTATCACATAGTATATGAGATATTGTATAAGTGTGTTGGGCAAATGATAAGCACGGCAGATGTTTCAAAGGTGCCCAATACAAATTCTTGCATGGCCGCATAATCTGTGGAGGCAAGCATCAGCAGCGTAACTGTTCCAATGCTGCCCAATCTGGGTTACGATCCGAAACCAAGCAAAATTCTGGCTCGGTCAACACCCGACCATCCCAACTACCTAACCAGTCCAATAACAGACAACAACGTAAGGCCCCTCAATAGTAAGCCTTTACCTACCCTATTGTTATTGACAAGTTTTTAACCTAACTACAGGGTTAAGATAAGTCAAAACTAAAGTTTCTCCGAGATGGTTTTAAGCATGGTTTTAGGTTGCAATATGAAGGGCCTCGCGTATTTCGTGATTCCAGAAATCTTAAGTCGGCTTTAGATGACATGCAAATGCTAAAAGCTAAACTTCAAAGAGAGATTTATCATGGGCGTTGTTTTGGACCCTACCCTACACCACCTTTTACTAATTTGCAAATCTCTCCACTTGGTTTAGTTCCCCAAAAAGAACCTAATGAATTCAGAGTTATACATCACATGTCCTTTCCAGAAGGTTCCTCGACCAATGATGGCATCGCTCCAGATAATTCCACGGTTGTTTATCAAACGATCGATCAAGGATAAAATTAATTAAATATCATGGTCATATTCATTTCTGGCAAAGACTGATATTGAATCAGCATTTCGTTTAATTCCGATTCATCCGAATGATTACAAACTCTTGGTCTTTAAAATTTATGACAAATTTTATTTTGACCGTGTCCTGCCAATTTGTTGTTCTATTTCATGTCGTTTGTTTGAAGCATTTAGCTCAGCCATTCATTGGACTTTAGAACATAAATTTAAAGTTTCTCGAGTTGTACATGTTTTGGATGATTTTCTATTTGTAGGCCCCCTGACTCTCGCAAATGTCTGGATGATTTAAACAATTTCCTGACATTTTGTTCCGACACGTCTATTCGCATAGAGCAAAGTTAAACTGAACTGCTCACAACAATTCTGACTCTTCTTGGCATTACTCTTGGTTTAGCAATAGTAACTCGTGTGTACACGTGAAATTATGATAATTAATAACTATATTTATGTTTTGTTTGTGTGTGTCTGTGTGTGTACGTCCTATGTTGTATTGTAAATAATCAAAAGTGAGTTACCTCCCTTTAACTACTTTATCGTTTACATTTATGTATTTTCATTTCAAAATATCTATAAAATGTATATAGCTATAGTTCTATAATATTATTGTAATACTCTAGCCACCTATTGGGAATAATTTATATAGGCTTGACCATAACACCATGTCAATAAAATCTGTGGAAATGAAAGAAATGAAAAGTGGACCACTTAGCTCTTTCATCTTGGACTGTAGAAAGATAACAGAATTCCACAGAGGACTTATCGTACACAATGGTTATATGGAAATTGAAAATGCAATGAACTATATTGTTTGATATACAGTGCATACAATTGTGTTTTATTATATCAGTACATGTACGTTCTTAATATTTCCATGAACATTTTTTGCTATTGTAGGCTGCTGGGCATTGGACCGGGTTGCTATTTGTGGTTCTTATACAAAATTTTAGTAGCCAGATTGGTGAACGTTCTAGATAACTGATGTTAATCAGTTTTGTTTATTTTATATGAAATGCATATAACTTTCATTTCCATATGCGTCATCTTATATTTATTTGTTAAAGATTCGAGTATATCGCATCATTGTTTTAGATTTGGCAAGTTTAGATATTTACCTGTATAGTGTGTGTATGTATATGATTACAGTACCAAGGGTTTGAAATCTCTACGTTGTTTTCCTAACCCATTTAAGACTTTAAGTGCATTGGACAAAAACTTTAAAAAATAAAGTTTTTATATAAAAATGTCGTTTATAAAAAAAATTGAAAATAAATATGGTTTGATAACTTTCAGAAGCATGTTGAGGTCATTTTTGTTTCCTTCTTGTACAAACGTACATGTGAACATTAATTCAAATGCTATTGTTTGAGAAAAGATAAATGTACATATTATTAAAACGACTTTTCACCAAATCCATAAAGATCCACTTGTAAGTATTGTTAATGTAGTAAATTTCCAGATCATTTTCCCTTGCAACATGATTTGTACTGAAAATATAAAATTAAGATATATCGTCATTCTTGATACGGATTGTCAGTCATATCGTACGCGTATAAACCATACATATATCAGTTGCGTGTCTTTATCGGGGTCCTCCGTTTTTCTATGAACTAGCGACGTAGGTACACTCACGCCAAACTGGTCGAAGGCTGACGAAAAGCGAACCACCGATTCATTTTATACCAAGAGTTTTCCTTTGTTCAATTATGGCACATGACAGCGACACCAATGTGTATAGCATCGACGGTTGAAATCTTGTATATTTTTATCCTATCCTTAATTTCATTTTTATTCTTGATTTTCATACTTCGTAAAGCCTTTCGTGGCACCAACTCCTGTGCTGACAGTAATGGGATTTATCCACTGATTAATCAGTTGTAAGTAACTTCTGACAGGTAGGAGTGTTGTGCTTGGTACTTCGGCATGGTATTCCAGTGAGGTAGCACTTTAACGTTGGGATACTTTCTGTCCATGTATTGTTGTTTTTATTTTGTTGTTTTTGTACAAAATAAGAGTATTTCACTTCAAGCTTAATTTCACATGTAATATCTTCAACGCTACCTTTCCATTTAGGCGTTATCATGTATACAATAGATGTGGCTGGTACAATGGCTGTTTGCCTGCTTACCTGAATCAGAACATTTCGTAAGGAGTAACATATTTCAGTAACATATGTGGGTTTTCTCTGGGTACTCCGTTTTCCTTCCACATTACGACCCTCGCGCGCGTAGATCCGGGCTAATACGAGTGATCAATATAAATTGTAAAAACTTGTTTCAATATTGTTGTAAAATAAATTCAGTGGCCGACATATGTCTCTTAATCAGATGTGTGTCCACGTGGAATTAAAAGGGACTCGTTAAGAAACCACAGCTGAAAAACAGACCTTGAAATTAAAGATGAAGGCTGTTATGTGAATAGTAGGCCATACTTGCCATACTTTCACAAATAAACAAATCGGAGATTGCATTTGTTTCAATCATTCTTAACTTTAATAAATAAATCTTGATTTACCTTGTAAATTATATTATACACATGATTTCATAATTGATTAAATTCGTATGCGTATACAGCCGCCAATAATTGGGCAATGTACCAATACGCTTGATATTTCGTTGTGTTGACCATGCGGGAGTCGGGCTTTCTTCGTCAGAGAGGTCCTCTTATTTGGAATCGCAGGATCCTTCATGGACATTGTTCACTCCCCTTGAAAAGAATTACAATATGAGAAATAAAATGTAATAACTATGATATGAATACAGATATAAATAAGAAATGTTATACATTTTGTAATACACAATCAAGTACTTTCATTATATTATTGATTTAGCCATAAATTATAAAATGTATATATAAAAAGCCGTTGTTCTAATTTTCTATAGTAGCAGTCTACTGCAATCCTCATACAACATACATTCCCTTTTTATCTACAAACTATAACTGTCATTTTAAGAACACTATAATTCATGTGCTGTAAAGCTCCTCAGAGTAATTTTACAGATTATATAGGGCGTTATATAGATGCTGTATATTATTATTATTGAGATATTTTTTCCTGTATCAAAAACTGTGAATTACGACACATCATATGTGTATAAATTATAAAAAAGCGCTAGAAGAAGAAGCGACGCTAAACGTTAATTCTTATGCATCTTTGTATGGAAAACTAAACACTTAACTTATCCTTAATTCGAGTAAAATTCAACTTTTTCACACGAACAGTTTTTATCACACGTATATATATTACTAGTGTGTCTGTAATACCATAATGTAGAAAGTTGTGTGTGGTCGATAAAGGCACTAGAGAACGACCATTTTGTACTACAAATCACTTGTCATATCCGATATGTATACTTTTGCATGTTTGTTTTTCATATGTCCACATTGATTGCATATTTTATAATAACGCAATCTGTGTTTATTCAGATTCATGAAAACAAGAGAATGTACACATACTGTTTATAAAACAAGAGAATGCACTCATATTGTTTAATCTAATTAATTTGAAATAAGTCGCTTTCACCACATTCGAGAAAATAGTTTTCGACAAAAGTAAATTATTTGCTCTGGGGGAAATTTGTCAGATACATATATCACTGAAGGATTATAACATTGTTGCCATGTATGTATACATACGCGCATTCTCTACTGCAGTCGTTGGAGTAGGTAACATCGTCATCGCCACAAACAGGCCGGTAGTCTTGGTTACAAACACATTCGTCTTCTTCTTCACACTCTCCTTCGTGAAGCAGATGGATATTGCTGAAAAGTGTAATTTCAGATGCTTCTAGTTGTAGTTAAAACATATATAGAATATATGTATAAGTAATGATAATGTAGATTCATTTAAACTTTTTTACAAACTGAGTACGCGATATTTCATTAGTAGATTTAAGAAATAACACTGTATGTGGGTGCATTATGGTGGAATATATAAAATATAACGAGCGTGAAAAAATGTTGGAAAAATAATTAACGAGTTATTGTTTCAACTATTATATTTAACCATTTGTTGATTTATCTATTCTACCAAGTAAAATGTAACGAGATCATATGCCTTTGATAAGCAAGTAAATTAAGCTGTTCTTTTGCGCGCGCTAACATTGGTCACATTTGTCACATGGTCTTTATGTCTACATTCTACACAACAGGCTGCGTGTTTTATCATTTCTGACCCTCTGCTCATTTAGAGCAGTTGTCGTATTTTGTCCATTTCTATTTCTATTCGGTCGACAGATGATAAANCCACATTGATTGCATATTTTATAATAACGCAATCTGTGTTTATTCAGATTCATGAAAACAAGAGAATGTACACATACTGTTTATAAAACAAGAGAATGCACTCATATTGTTTAATCTAATTAATTTGAAATAAGTCGCTTTCACCACATTCGAGAAAATAGTTTTCGACAAAAGTAAATTATTTGCTCTGGGGGAAATTTGTCAGATACATATATCACTGAAGGATTATAACATTGTTGCCATGTATGTATACATACGCGCATTCTCTACTGCAGTCGTTGGAGTAGGTAACATCGTCATCGCCACAAACAGGCCGGTAGTCTTGGTTACAAACACATTCGTCTTCTTCTTCACACTCTCCTTCGTGAAGCAGATGGATATTGCTGAAAGGTGTAATTTCAGATGCTTCTAGTTGTAGTTAAAACATATATAGAAT
This sequence comes from Mizuhopecten yessoensis, assembly GCF_002113885.1. Lineage (NCBI taxonomy): Eukaryota > Metazoa > Mollusca > Bivalvia > Pectinida > Pectinidae > Mizuhopecten > Mizuhopecten yessoensis. The sequence continues at coordinate 623,155 of NW_018408866.1, forward strand.
ATATGTATAAGTAATGATAATGTAGATTCATTTAAACTTTTTTACAAACTGAGTACGCGATATTTCATTAGTAGATTTAAGAAATAACACTGTATGTGGGTGCATTATGGTGGAATATATAAAATATAACGAGCGTGAAAAAATGTTGGAAAAATAATTAACGAGTTATTGTTTCAACTATTATATTTAACCATTTGTTGATTTATCTATTCTACCAAGTAAAATGTAACGAGATCATATGTCTTTGATAAGCAAGTAAATTAAGCTGTTCTTTTGCGCGCGCTAACATTTGTCACATTTATCACATGGTCTTTATGTCTTCATTCCACACAACAGGCTGCGTGTTTTATCATTTCTGACCCTCTGTTCATTAAGAGCAGTTGTCGTATTTTGTCCATTTCTTTTTCTATTCGGTCGACAGATGATAAACACTGACTGACGTTATGCTTTATGCAAAATGTTTATTTCAATCAATCAAACCCTTTAGCCTATCGACACTGCTCGTCAACACATTAAATCAGCATTTGATAGATTAACAAACAATATTTCAAGTCACCTCCGCGGTAAATTCAGCCGATCATTAAGTAGATATAGAGGTTTGTCAGCTAGCAAATCTTTAAATACATAAAATTAAATGGGGGTACCCTCATTCGACATTCCGAATAGAGTTGGTCTGTTTGAAAATAATACACGAGCGCGCATGGTCTATCGTCCAATAATCCATAGTTATTAACCATTGAAAGTTGGCGTTACATCGAATTGTAAATAACGGTGAATATTCTCCTTTGTTTAAACTATAATAAAAAGGACTAGTGAAAATAACTTAATAACCCTTGCTTATCGTCAATCGGAACTTAAATACGTGTTTGTTTAAAAATTGACAATGTTAATGTCATTCCATTCAAATGCGACGGTGAAACACGTATATCATTAACTTTTGTGACTTTTGATCGAAATTAACGTATAGTTTATCGACTATTAAATGAAGGTAATTTCAAGACTTCCTAAATAATAAAAGATATTTGAGTTTTGGAAAAATGGCGTCAATATATACCTTTAATTTATGTATTTTGATAATCAGCATTTGACAGATTATGAATTAGTGCATTTTAAGTGCAATTTGATCAAAGTGAGTAATTGAAGAATAATCATTTGTAAAGAAAAAGTCTTGCACTGTTCAACCGAATAACTTGGCATACTTACTTCTTACAATTTCTCATGCAATCGTTTCCATAAGTTTTGCGGTCTGTACCACATACAGGTTTGAGGTCCATTGAACATGCACATGCTCTATCCGGTTCTTCGTCGACAGTCGCTGTGAGGGCGACAGAAACACAGACCGCAAAGATTACCAATGTCAGTTTCATTATGAGGATGAGTCTGTCGGGATAATACCTGAAAAATAAGAATAATATATCAACATAGTCTACCATACAGTCGATTTAAAGAGTTGATAGACAAATTGTCAATGGAAATGACCCTAGATTAGTAAACTATTTTCACATTTCTGAAAAAGGAAATTAAATAAGTAAATAGATGAATAACTATATACATTGTGTTTAGTTTTGCGGATCACACATTGTACATTGTTCTGTCCTACACCATTAGAACTGACTAACAGTACATAATTTAACACATTTAGCATCTCAATGATGAAACAATATTAAGTGGTACAATGTCACAATGTATAAATGCTATACTGTTTTACAAACCTGTACTGGTAGTCTTCAGATCACTTGAGAACGTTTACTGGTCACCCCAGAGTAGCACTATTTATAGGCAGTCATTTCAGTTCATCATCAATTATATACAGATGATACACGTTTATGAATATAAACATTGGTCAGGCAAGTAACATACTTACAAAAGCCTCGGGCCCCTTGGCTTGTTTACATGGCAGCACATTTAGATGTAAGTGTAACACATTTGAACCCCAAACAAAACCACGATGTATTGTATCAAGTTACAGATTTTTTCAGGTAGCTTTTTGTTGTTTTGAAATTTGAATTTTTCATCATCTCCTGTTGTTAAATACTTTATTGATTTAGACCTTGTGTTTTGTCGCTGAAATATTAAATTACTCCATTTTATTTAGTTTAAGCATTTTAATGCAATTTCACAGGTGTTATTGTAACCCGATTTTCGATTATTTGACGTCAGTGACTGACAAGATTAAACTAGTATTCAATGTTACTTCATTTGTTGGGGACTTTCCTGATTGTACTGATTTCCCCATAATGTTTGTGTGGGTTGATTATTTTCAGATTTTTATTGCTGATATCTCCTTACCTTTTAAAATTGATTATTTTTTATCATTTCAAGTTTTATTTTTTTTGTTGTGTGTCACTTAAAGAATACATTTGTAACGCTCTTTTACAAAATGTTATTCTTTAGTCGAGGGGTTATTGCCTTTTGAAGTGTAATGCTTTACGTTCCCACACAATTGTCCTTAAACTGGTTTGGTGGGGTAAAGGGGAGGGAGGGAGAGGTTGTCAAAAGAAGAAGACCTCAATCTTTACATCGGACATTGGAAGACAAGTGTCCTCATTGTTTGTGATGATATAACCATATATTTAAGCATTTGTTTAGAAGTGGTTATAGTTATGAGCCTCATCAAAACGATATGACATAAAAATGTAATAAATTCAAACATACTGTTGTGTGCTTGCATACAATGAAACACACGTTTTCCTCACCAACTGTTTTTGTCACCTACCAGCGTCATATTTAATAACATTTTTTTCTTTTTATCTGCAAAAATTAAAACATCATAATTTTCGTACAAAATGCATGAAATAAATGCATATATTACAGACCTATTTGCTTACTAGTCTATTGTATCGGGTTTTGGTTTAGGGAACTCGTAATCGCCTTGATAATAAAACCAAAATGTCCTCCTTACATTACCCTCATATATACGTGTAGGAATACTTGTAAATGTATAGATTAGGTAATGCTATGTATCGATAACCTGTACAAAGAATTTTCGATTACTACGCTCTTAAGTAAGATTATGTTGCTAGCAAAAAATAAATCAGAAAGAGACGACGATGATTCTGTAGTGAGGTTGATTTGTTAATCGACTAAGATAAGGAGTAATAACTTAGTATGTCATTGATTGGTGTTAATTGAGTGTCATCTGTAGTTATAAACATATTTTCATAAAAAATCACCTATAATAAAAATGCAATGAATATTCATATTATTTATTCTTATATTAAATATGAGATGTATGAAAAATTCAAAAAAGAAAGTTTAATTTTTATTTATTATTTTACATTCTTAGTTTTGATTAGTTTTGTAGACAAAATCAGAACATAAAAAACATGTATATAATTTCATTGCTAAACAGTTATATTTCTGTTAACATCACTGATATATCTCCGCCTATTCGGTTGTTTTAAACTTTGGTCTTTTACTAATATCTGCCACTGGTGTGGCTTAGTATAAACATTTTCACGAATGCGATTTTTTTTGTGACATAACTCACAATTTTATAAATGTGAACCAATTTTTATGTTTCAAATGGACAAGTCTTGATCCGTCATTACACGATATTATGAGCCGTCATTGGCAATGTTTGAATTTCATTTCCTGCTCGGCGATTTTATAAGTCTAAAGTCTGCTATTTATTTGAATTATATTCAAACGTACACAGGTAATATTTCATTGTTCGCACACCTGTAGAGCTGATTCGACGTGTTCCCCTGACCCGAAAGTTTATATTTGACATTGGTGACACATTCAGACGATTATCTCAAGAAAAAGAGCCAACATGCTATGTTGAAATTTTGATATGTTACTCCAAAGATGTTGCTCTTGACCAGGTTAGATGGAAAGTTGGCTATCACATATTGGGAATTGAAATTAATTGTTACAATGAAACATATAGTATATATAAACGGGTGCTTAACGGGAAAAGTTACTCTCTACAAAGTACCAGAAAAGTGAGGTTGTCTCTGTATGTCAATATGCTGATTACTTGCTTGTCTACTACCCATCCTTCCATAATTTGTTTATCTAGTTCGTATTTGAACACATCTTTTCATTTTCAGTAATTCTTTTTTGTATTTATTAATTTGTTAGTTAACGTTTACTCTTACATAATAGTCATTGAAATTTACGTAACTATCATCGTTTCCTTTAGGAATAATGAAAACTAGATTCATCATATTTCTCATGTCGATTTCGTACTGATCACATTCCAAATATACAGGGGGTACTTGTGATATCTTTGATTGAAATGGTATGTAAAATATCGATTAATCAAGAATAATTTAATCAGGATGTACATTGTCAGATATCAAGTCCCGAGTGATTGGTGATTTATTAGCATTTTTTATACTATATACAGATTATTGAATAACTATTTAACAAGACGGTTGAAGCCAATGTGCCTTAAGTGATTATCTTTTTTCTGATGCTTTCGATGTTTGTCTTTTTTCAGCTTAATGTTCATACTCATTTTTTCCTAATCAGCAGAGTGGCGCAGTGGAAGCGTGCTGGGCCCATAACCCAGAGGTCCGAGGATTGAAACCTCGCTCTGCTAAGATACATTGTGTTTTTTTTCAATTTATTTATTCCTCTTCAACAATATATACACATATCACGGACTTATTTTCAAACATTCTGAATAAATAAGTATGTCGAATATTGAAAGGATTTTTTTCAAAATAAGATCTTTCATAATTATCCAACACTTTCATTTTACTCTTCAGTGTAGAAAAAGAACATTCTTACTGGGCGATGAACATCAACAAGTTTTCATAATCAATGCAAAATTCCGTTCCTTTACTGTTCACATTGATATCACTTTGATGAATTTACAATGACAATTAAATGCAAAGTTACAGATAGTGTATACTGAAAAATAATGTTACTTTTAACAACATTTTAATTCAATAATTACATGTACAACATCATTCATACAAAATCGCATGCGGTAGATGAATAAGGATTAGACAGCAAACTCAAACTGTAGGTATGTCATCTCCCTTAGTTTTGTCTGCATGTATGGATATAATGAGTAATTTTGTTTAACATTGAAAAAAAAAAAAAAAAACTGATTGAAAATGACAATAAGATACGTAGTACATGTACATGTAGTCATTGAAATTTACATATCTATAATCGTTTTCCTTTAGGAATTATCAAAACTAGGTTCATCATATCTCTAATGTCGATTTCGTACTGATCAGATTCAAAATATATACCTATTTCTTTTACTTACATATGTAGCGAGTACTTGTGATATCTTTGTTCGAAATGGTATGTTAAAAATAATTAAAGAAAGAATTGATAAGTCAGGATGTACATTGTCAGATTTAACTCCCAAATGATTGGTGATTTATTAACATTTCTTATACAATATACAGATTATTGAATAACTATTTAACAAGACATTTGAAGCCAATGTGCCTTAAGTGATTATCAATTTGGCTGACCCACTTCAGCTAAATGTTCCTAATAATATATTCGTAATCAGCAGAGTGGCGCAGTGGAAGCGTGTTGGGACCATAACCCACAGGTCCAAGGATGGACACCTCGCTCTGCTAATATACACATTTGTTTCGAATTTAGTTCAATCCTTTCCATTTATTAAATGTCAAATATAGGACATGATTTCATAATTTCCTTGAAATGCACCGCGTCCAGTAATTAAATCTCGTTTCAAAATGATATCTCTCAACAATCCAATATTTTCCAAATGATATTTTGACTAATCAAATCCACACTTTCTTTTATTTTCCAGAAAAAATAGTTGTCATTCATAGAAAAAACACAGTAAGAAGAGTGTCGCAGAGGTCCGAGGATCGAAAACTCTGCTTTGCTAAGATACACAATTTTGAGGATTATCTGTGTCTTGTTAAGAAAGACGTGCGGGTCTCTAGCATTTGAAGTGAATATGCTTTCAGGATAGCACTTGAAAAATGGCTAGAAGTTTTGAGGTGTTAAAGGAAACAGTAGTGGTACCAAAAATTTCGTAATATACATTCAAAATCAGCACAGGCTGTAAGATACAATCAGCACATGGAATTTATAATTTAGATACAGGTGTTTTTATGAACTAGGAGCTTGCAAATAAAATTAGTTCGAAGCCAACAGAGAAGAACATAATAAACAGTCATGATATATGAACTTACCCAGGTTAATTAATTCTTTGATATTGACGGTTGATAATATTTTTTTCTATGCCTTCCAGTTTCTATTAAAAGATTGTGTGAAGAGTCGTATTTTGACAATTGCTTTTTTGTACTTTACAGGAATAGGTTAACACCCTGCACTTAGTAGAGGTGGAGAAAAACGTCTCACAGTCTTGTTTGAATATATCTAACAATCTCTGTTTTACTAAAACCAAAACATGATGTGTATTGAAGCCACCCAGTGCTTGCCAGTACTCCGACATACCAGTAGAACAGAATTCTTGTTGAACAGAAGCCATCCAATTTTTACAATATGTGTTCGATTCACACTCATTGTACATATCTTGATAACATGCATTTAAAATACAGTTGCTAGAAGTCAATAGTTTATACCACTTCAAAATTCTGATTTTCCTCGAAATGATAAGAGGATATCTAACCAGTTCAAAATAGATCATTGAGTTTGGTGTAGATTTTCGAACTCCTACAATATTCTTACAAACTATTCTAGATGTAGTTGTTCGATATAAGGCGCTTTGTGTAAACCCCACACTTCGCAAGCATAGTTGGCTACACTGCCGACATACGTGTCAAAAAGTGACAACAGTGTGCAAAAATTTAACAACATAGATTTCCATATCTTTTGAGAGAAAAATGAGCTTTCCTACCCTTTGACGCTAATTGTTTCTGCGTTAATTTTAAAATTACCATTACAATTGAGTTTTATTGATTTTCTGAAAACTACAATTTTTGTTTTTTTCAACGTTAACTGTTAGAGACCACCTCCTAGTATATAATAACAATTCATCTAACATTTGTGTTGTTGGCCGTCAACACTTTCCGGAGGTGTTAAGGGAAACTGACAAAGAAATACAAAGAGCTTACTATAAAAATAATCAATTTGAAAGAGGAGTGTAACGTACTTACAAAAACTACAACTTGAGTGAACAGAAAGGTTACAAACATAAAAAAACGATTAAAATAAAAGAGAGAACTCTTAAGAAAAAAGTTGATTACTTTTAGGACATAGGTGTCTCAAACAGATACATTCCTGGCATCCCAAAAACATGGCCTCCGAATCAGCCATGCGCGACTTCGTGGAAGAAGCTTGTGTGCATGTTATTTATGAGATACTTGGAACGTCGTAAGAAGAGCACAGCTTCGGCACAGTTAAACATCCTATCAGAGAATGCTGACTTACTTTTGGCCCGACGGCTTAAGTACGAGACCATGGGTTCCAGGTGCAGTATTTCCTTGTGAACACAGACCGGATTAAACTGAATGTTATGTGTTGGAACATTGAGGGGCTTATGGCGGAAACTCCGTACCTGATAAGCTGTCTAGAACAATTTGACAATGACCTGTGTGGTATATATGAACATTTGATTTGGGAACATAACTCATCATTCTTTAGTACATTTGAATCGTCGGGTAATAGTGTAATAGTAAGGGGCCGCGATGGATGGCCAAGTGGTTAAGACGTCGGACACTCTGCTACCATTAGCCCTCCATGGCTTGGTCGAGGGTTCGAGATCCACGTGTGGCGGTCACCAGGTACAGGCCGTTGGTCGGTGGTTTTTCTCCGGGAACTCAATCATTCCTCCACCACCAAAATCTGGGACGTCCTTTAATGAATATTTCTGTTAATATGACGTAAAACACAAACAAACCAAAAGAGTATAAGTAAAACCTGTTTACTAGTTGGACACTTTTAAAGGGGCATCACGGTGAAGTAACTTTATTTTTTGTCTTTTTTTTCAAATACTACATAAACATATCAAGTGAGACTCCTTATGGAAAATAACGATCGGATTTGGCTGAAATAGATTCATAAAAATGATTAAATCTAAGAAAATCATCGGTATTTCTACCTGTCTGACCAACGATTTGTTCTGGGATTTCCCTTTACTAGCGCATGCGCATAACACACCATTTCTTTGTAAACAAAATGACTGGCCGTGTGAAGTAAGCGAAAGAAAAGTGTTGTACCGTGTCAGCTACGAAACGAAAAGTTGCCAAATGGTCAAAAGATAGCGCAAGGAGTACGTTACGAAATCATTAGTGAGGGTGGGCAGTATTCAAAGGAGAAAATAACTGCCGTAGCAGTTAGTACGGTGCATGTATTCTTCCGGATAGCCGGTTAAGCTGAAATGGAATCGACAGAAATGCTAGCGCTGTTTATGTTATGAATACATATCTAAAACTATTAAGCTCGCTAGTATCTTTGTCTGAGTTTGAACACAGATGAACTTAGTTCAATTTGTTAATGGGCATGTAACGGAGAGAGTTTACTTTGTGTTTCTATAATTATACAGTGGTTTATGCGAAAGGAAAAAATAAGTGACTGGTTAGTTTGATTTTGCCATGAGGCCCTCCAAGGGATAACTGTTGTGATGGCCCACGGGGTATTTTTTGGGTCACCGAGATACGTGTTATCGAAGTCCGTGGATTTACATAATTTATAATATTACCGGGTTCAATAAAATGGTATGATTTAATTATATTGCTGAATTAAACGATTATTTTTGTTTTTACATGCAAGATTTAAATTAGTACTAATATGAATACCCGGCCTCCCCTGCCCCGGCAATATATATAAAAAAAAAACCAGAAAGGTTTGTCCCTTGGAAACCGTTTCATCTCGCTCGCACCACTTGTGTTTACTGCCTAGTCAGGTGACGTTATCGGCGCTATTTTTAGCAGGACTTTCCCGAACAATTCAAGTGGTCAAACTGGACATTTGGAACGGACTATGAATATGGGGATAGCGAGGTAACATAAGTGGAAGTGCATACAATACATACATTCATTAAAAAAATAAACGCCTTTTCACGTGATGTCCCTTTAAGAATAGATGGAGTGCTAGAAGCAGAATGGCTATCCTGTCCAAGGAGTCCCGCTATCGCGTACGGGATTTTGAGATAGATAACCCAATGATAGTAGGCAGGCATATATGCATGGGGCCATTACATTGGCATTGGTAATATAATCAAATAAATTACACACTACAATAGAAAAGTAGCATTACCATAACATGGTTTTAGTAATTTAATCAATTATATTACAATTACATTGCCAATGTTATTAATTACTTTTACTTATTTCTGTTTTTTTTTTACAACAAGTTATAAACATGAATGCACTCCAATGCTAGTAGGCATGCATTGGGCCATTACATTGGTAATATAATTAAATAAATTACACACTTCAATAGAAAAGAATCATTACCATTACATGGTTTTAGTAATGTAATTAACTATATTACAATAGCATTGCCAATGTTATTAATTACTTATTTCTGGTGGTTTTTTTTTATACACGAGTGAATGAGTCACATACACATTGGACACTACATATGCATTATAAACATGAATGCACTTCATATACCTGTTCCGTGTTACTACAAGTTTGAAAAAATATATTATCATGATTACACACGGTAGTTTCACTTTGTTCAAACCTTCAGTGCTGGGAATGTTCCAGGTAATGTGGTTATTTCAAATTTAATTGTCATGTAGTATTCAGTGTAAGTGTAGAACATTATAACACGAAACCAACAAGACAGAGTGTTTTGCAATTACCAGGCATAATGACAGGACTTCTCTTTGGACAATCCATTGTTCTTAAATCACAAGTTACCTGTCGGCTGAGAAGGACAATAGCAAAGGTGTGAATAGAGGATTGCAGACTGGCAGTTGTTTGACATTTCACACTAGACACAGGGTTGTGTACTTAGAATACACAAGGTGTATTTGTATAGTTATACAGGTGTAACATGTCACTGGTAAGCTTTATTTTAACATAAATCTAATTGAAAAGCAATTAAAATTATTAGGCATTGCATGTATTTTACAATGATATTAATTAAATGACCATTACATGTAATAGGAACATTCATCAATTACATATAACATCCAATTTCTTAAGAAAACGTAATTAATTGTTCCTGTGTATATATTCCAGTATTCTCGAGAGCTTTCGATGTGTTCAGTAATAATGTAAGTGTGCTGTTATTCAGAGAGAGGGAAGGTTATCTTTCTTGGGGATATTAATGTAACCTGCAAAGAAGCACAATGTATTTTGACTGAAATCATCGTTTCGGAGGTTTTAAGGGGTATAAGACAGGTCTAATTTCATGTCATGCTGCATTCCTTTTGGTAATTTTTCTCTCAAACACGGATATTGTACAGAAATTGGCCATGCAATTATTGAATCGAGTATATTATGTTTGACCTGGTAAATAACATTAAACCTGTCGAAACACCTAAATATAATTTGATCTTTAAATGTTACAACGTGTCTATTCCAATCTAACACTAGATTTATTTGGCAGAAAGCTGTGTCAGAGGGAAGTTTACAGAAAGATAAATTATCACAGTATGATAGGTTGTCCAAAATAAGTGTAAAAGATCATGGAATAATAGTACAGGTTGGAATTTACATAATGTATACAATAACGAAATTGTATCAGCATTACTTAGTTTGTCGAAAGATAACTGAAGTAAAAAGAAAAGCAGACCCCTGTAGCTCTCTTATGTGCCACCAAAATCATTTGGCAGGTATGTATCTGTGAATCGAGACAGTTGTCACTAGAGTTTGACCTTTCAATATTAACGCTATTAGCTCAAAAGCTTATTAATAACACATAGTAAATGATTTAGTTGTGTGAGCACTGAAGATAAGATAAGGAGCGCAGACACGTAGAGACGCAGAGGGGAGTTTACTCCAGGTTCCACACTTTGCAATACGATTATAGTTTGAATTTCATTGATACATACAAATGTATAATGCTTGTGTTTTGTCAATTTTCAATGAATGTCTTTTTACATTTTATATTGTTCCCATTGTAAATCCTCGATCGGGCGAGAATAATGAGATTACTTAAAATGATAAAAGCTGAAATACAGGTATTAAATAAACAAATCAGAGACAGCATTTGTTCCAATCATTTTAAACTTTAATTAAAAATCCTGATTTACTTTGTAAATTATAACATTAAATTGAATGCATGATTGATGATAATCGTATGTGAATACACCCGCCAAAAGTCGGACTAGATAAAGCAATGGACACGTATGCTTGTGATTTCGTTGTGTTAATCATGCGGTAGTCAGGCTTTCTTCGTCACAGAGGTCCTCTATTTGGAATCATCGCAGATGCCATCGTGAGCATTATTGGACCCCCTAGAAAATGAAAACGGATGTATGTTAGAAATGCAATAATTTGGTTACATGAAATAAAATACATTTGTTATATATTAATTCATTAATCGATCAATCATTATTTCGTAAACTTTAAATAAAAAGCAAGGCAGTGTTCTAATGATTACTACATTATTATATTACTTATGATACTGAACTGTGCATATAATTCTACTGCAATTATCATTCAAGCCTCAGATCACATACTTATTGTTATGCAATGAAGATTATGTTATCTTTTAGAGGAGATATAAACAAATAATTCACAATCAATTCAANGGAATGTTGTCTCATTTTTGCGATTGCAAAAACCCGTGTTAAAAAATATATTTATCGACACGTATGCCTTCCATGTCTCTATCATACACACGTAGGAAGTTATTTTAGAAAACTATTCTCCATCGTACATATAAATATANAATATATGTTGTAGACCAAGCCAACTATAAGTTCGTAATACAAGTTTAAAATGTCATAACTATGCATTTTATATATTTATCAAGTTTATCTGATATGTATTAGTACTCGCAGAAAAAACAAAGGAAATGCGACATCTTATGCATATCCGTGTTTGGAAAATTAAACACTTAACTTATCCGTACTTTGTGTAAAATCAGCTTACTCTCAACTAAAGATATGTCAAACATACATATATTAGCCAAGTATCTGTATTACCATAATTAAGACGGTTGTTAATGGTGGACCATTTTGTACCACAAATCGGTTATCATATCTGATATGTTTACTTTAGCGTGTTTTGCATGTAATCGCATTAGTAGAAAATTTTAAAATACCGCAATTTGTGTTTATTCAGATTCCGTAAAACAAGCTAATTATGCACTTATAATGTTTTAACAAATTTAGGCATATTCGAGAAAATAGTTTTCGACAAAACCAAATGATGTACTGTGAAGAAAACCTGTCAGATACATATACCACTGAAGACTTATATCAGTGTTGCTATGTTTGTATACATACGCGCATTCTCTGCTGCAGTCGTTAGTGTAGGTTACTCCATCATCACCACAGACAGGCTCGTAGTCCATGGTACAGACACACAGGTCGTTTTCACACTTTCCACTGTGGAGCAGGCGGACATCGCTGAAAAGTGTACATTACAGAAGATTCTAGTTATAGTGTTTAACATGTATAGTATACGGAGTAATAATGTAGATTCATTCGAACCAATTTCCACCAAAATTGATTACATTGTATTGTATCTGTATATTTGTAAATAACTCGGATCCTCCTCCTAACTATATTATGAAGAAGCTATGAAAATAGGTAAGTTACATTGTCATTGTTTTTCTAACACCTGCTTATAGTCAATTTGTTATTAAAAGTGTGTCTCTTAAAAGATAAATAAAGTTAATGTAATTCCAATCAAATGTACCGATTAAACATTTATATCATTACCATCTTTTGCTTTTGGTCAAAATGCACGTGTAGTTTTAGCGATCATTAAAAATATCCAATTATATTTTAGTTTTGAAAAATGGCTTAAGCATGAACCTTTGATTAATGTGTATGTAGATATATGAACTAGTGCAGTGGAATCAAAATACGTTATTGAAACAGATTCAACTGTAAAAAGAAGAGCCTGAACGTTTCAACCCGATCCAAAAAAAACTGTATACTTACTTGCACTTTCTCATGCAATCGTTTCCATAAGTTTTACCGTCAGCACCACATACAGGAGTGTGGTCCATTGTGCATGCACATAAAGGCTTCTCTTTTTCTTCTTCGATAATCGCTGTCAGGGCGACAGAAACGCAGACGGCAAAGAAAACCAATGTCAGCTTCATGATGAGGATTAGTGTGTCGGGATAATACCTGGGAAATGTGAATTATATGTTATTATTGGATATAAAATAATACATCTAATACATTTTGATAGCCAATATGTCAATGATTATGACCTAGATGAGCTATCCATTTTCACTATTCTGAATAAGTCGATATATATATATGTGGATAGATAAAGTAATTACGCTTGTTTGTTTTGCGGATCATTCATTGTAAACGGTTTTGTCATACAATATTAGAACTGACAAACTGTATATAATTTAACACATTCAGTGTCTCAATGATGAAAGCATTATTCAGTGGGAAAAGTACTTGTTACAGTGATAACAATGTAGAAGAATCTATACTGTTTTACAAACCTGTACTGGTGGTCTTCAGATCACTTGAGAGCGTTTACTGGTCACCCCAGAGTAGCACTATTTATAGGCAGTCATTTCAGTTCATCATCAATTATATACAGATGATACACGTTTATGAATATAAACAATGGTCAGGCAAGTAACATTTTGCCTCCGGCCTGTTGATCTGTTTACATGATAGCATGTTTAGATATCAATGTAAAACATTTGAACCTCCACCAAATCGACGATGTATTGTATTGTATTTATCGTGTGGTCTAGCATTGAGTTCTTATAAAAACGAAACCTATCAGAAGACGTAAGTCAGTTGTATTATACAACCATGAAAAGTTTCAAATTATAGATTGTTAAGCTTTAACTTACATTTTATGTATCAATATCCGCACCAGTTAGAGTACAAATGAAATGAAACAAATAGCAATTTAAATATAACATTTACGAGGTAAGGAAGTCGTTATAGAAATTGCACTCATGCATTTTAGAGCCATTTACTATTTCTTCAATATATATGTTCATTAATCTGATCATCAAAAGTTGCGATATTACCATTTGCCTTGTCAAGTTATGGTGAAAATGTATGCTTGTGTCTTTTTGAAATTTGAATCAAACTGTTTCCTAAATATACTGCAAAAATACAGAATTGTCAACACTTTGAATTTACGAATATATCTATGTTTTTGATTTTGCCTCCACTTTTATATAGAACTAATGATTTCTGATATTTCATGAATTTTTGTCGTTGTTTTCTTAAATTGCTTCATTTTACCTTAGTTTTACGATTTATACATTCTGCAGGCGTTTTTGTTTCTTGAAATCTGATTTCCTTGGATGCCAGTGTCTGTCAAGATTAAATAAATATTTCAATTTGTCTTAATTCGTTAGAGACTTTTCAGGATTTGAAAGGAAAAGGAAACAGCAAAACATCCCCCTATGTTTAAGTAACTTACCTCCAATTTGTTTTTGTTTTAGTGGAATGATTATTTCACTATATTTTTGTTGATGTCTCCTTAGTTCTTGTAATTGTTCTTCTTTTTGATGGTTATGAAATAGCTTTTTACGTCTTACCTTCTGTTGTGCGTCACCTAAATTTTACAATAGTAACACTATCGTGGCACTATTGTAACGTGTGTAAAAATCATAAATGCACAAATTCCATACAAAAAAATTGGCAAACCAATCTATTGTATCAAGTTTTATGTCAAAGAAATAGTAACCGCTATGATAACAAGAGGTCAAGGGCCAACTAGTTCTCTGGAAATGTTACTGAAGAGCCTGAACTGCAAAATGAATTTGTTGTGTACCAATTCTGTCTTGGCAGGTTACGTAAGCAATAATTCAACATTAATATAATTGTTTTATTCATTCATTTATTTATGAAATGGATAACTAGACAAATTTATGTTATTGGTCGTTTAAACCCCCCCCCCCCCCCCCCCCCCAAGATTTTCATTCTACTGGCAGTAATACGTCGTGCAATGCTAAAGCGATACTCTAGTCAAGGTACAAACATTTCCTTTGATCTTGATATTGATGACATTTTTGTTCCCCGATATTTATCTGCATACAATTGTTAAGCCTTTTCTGCAAACCGGAATACGGAGACTAAGGCCATGGATCTTCAATTTTGTCAAAGGTAGGGTCAACGCCTATGGATATTTAACATTAGTGTCGGCCCGCACTTGGAATTTCAAAACAAGATAAATCTAAAAAGGTATGGGTATAGGAAGCTTAAATCAGGAACAGTCAGTTTCAGAATTCATTTTATGATAAATGGGACCTCATTGACTTTCACTTGTGTGGATATTAAAGGTGCGGTAATACAATTCATCCTAGAGCATTTAAATGATGCAATAACTGTAAAATGATATCATCATCGTGTGCAACAGATTCCAACCTTTTTTTTGATACCGAATATTACACTATTTCAAGATAGAATTGTTCTTTTTATTGAAGATTTAAGCAGAAAAATATGTGAAATTTTATTACTAATGAGAAAATTGCCATTTTCGACAAGTTAATTTACATAGTTCTAAACCGAGTCTATTTTCCATACTTGCTTAAAATTGGCTACTAATAATACCTTTTAACCTCAGGAATTTCAAAACAATTGACAACCGGTAGATTGATTAAAAAAACCCAAAAAACATAGCGTTCTTTCCACTTTTCTATTAACTTGTGAATCTTCATGACCAAAGGTCTTTGAGTCTTGATATTTGGCAAGTAGGTTGTTTATGTGAATGGATTTAAGTTTTGTAAATGTTGATGACCGTGACCTTCGTTCAAGTCAGAAAAATCAAATGTACTAAAATATTTGGTATGGGGAGTCAGACAAGATTAGCTTTCCTTGTTTTATTTGTTTAGAATTAATATTCCTTCATATTTTATTGAATGAATGGACACAAGGCAAAAATAAAATAATAACTAGAACTGTAAGCCAAAGGCTAACTAATACATGTACCCTCGCTCCTATATAAACCAGAAATGTAAACTAAAGGCAAACTAAGGCAAAGTATTACAGAGCAATCCATAGTCCACCACCAGTAATTATTTAAGTATATAGGTCACCGATATTAACCGATATTATAAAAACATAAAACTTGGATGCACAATGGTAGGGGGCAGTTACCATATCTGTAAACATCCGTTGACATTGGCCCCATAGTTTTGCAGGAGTTGTCTGGACAATTTAAAAAAATATATATATATTTTTCACAATTAAAGAGGCTACAGTTTCTTTTTCAACTCTGATATGTTGATTTTATCCATACATATCCACATGACAATATCAATCTGCGGATGCCACAGCGGGGGACGTTAATTCGACGATTTTTCTTGTTTTGGTCATAATCATTATCTATCTGATTTTTTTTTATAACAAGATATTGATGGTGAATGTTGATGACCTGTTCTCGTGTTTCGTGTGCCGTGAAATTCGAAATCTCGTTCTATATCAGTTGTCTCATATAGCAACGAGATTTGTGGATATACTATATATCTCATAAATCATATAGCTATCTTCTTTAGAAATTTATGTTTCTCATATAATACATATATCTTATATACTATGAAAGATATATGACATAGTATCACATAGTATCACATATTATCACATAGTATATAAAATATTTTAAATACAATACATATCTTATACATAATATAAATACAAATTAAACCTTTAATGTAATTTATGAATATGCTAGTAATATTTTGTTTTTGTTATGTTTCAATATTACGAATGTTAAGGTACTGCACTAATTGTATCTATTGTTGATATGAGCGGGCGGTATCCATTAGAAGGAGGTGAGAAGGTCAAAAGCCGAATGAATTTGTGGCTATTTTAGCACCCTATATAAGAACGTGCACTAGCTGACCATAGGTCACAAGCCTGCTGAAGATGATGGAAGAGCAAGGTGTGCACCTTTTTTTTTACACCATGATCTAATCTATGTGCATTCGTTGATGGTTCCAAACCTTTCGTGAATTTGATTGGAGACATTCCAGAAACACGATCAGTGTTATTCAATAAACTATTTACTGGGGAATTTTCATCCAGTCAACTTTCGTCTTTCGCCGGAAAAATCCATATTCTCCCTGTGTTACGTTCTCTGTTATTATTTCGTTTACTAATGATACATTCTGTCATGACACATTCACCCTAATTACGCGGGGCGATACAGGTGCAAATTAAAGTGTAGCAAACATGTTCCCGTGTACAGTATAAGAGTGTGCTGTGGAGGCTGATGATATCACTGTAAACTTTAAAAATTAATTACTTTATCCCGACCAAGCTTATCAGTTCACCTTGAAAGGTTAAACGCTTGGTCAACAAAACACATATAATAAATCTATTTAATTTTCACGCTGGACCGTCAAATATAGCAGACGACATATGTTGTACCACCAATTCTTGCTACTAAATACAGACATTTATACCTATATTTTAGTTAATTACCAGAGTGGCAATTAACAAAAAAGTCACTTGTTCAGGAAATTGAACAACAATGGTATCAAGCCTACAATCAGGCCTCACAACATACAACCAAAGATACATAGTAAGACCGCAAAATGCGTTTACAAGCGAAGGGTGGGGTCGAAATTTGGCCCACCACTTTGAATCTTTTATTCTTTCGCCATATGTAGATACATAAAAATTATCAATAACTGCATAAATGATTACTCCTAATTACTACTGATAACCGTAGAAGACCTCCTTGCATAACACCAGGATGAGTGACGGAAGCATCCTAACAAAATGTCAGATAAATATAACAGGGGAATGTTATTTTGAAAATGAATTATGATAGTGTATACAGAATAAAATTACTGTTATTTGGATATTAAATATGTCATATTGGTATACATGAAGTAAGCTTAGTGATACTTTTGATTAGAAAAACATGCTAAAAATTCACAAAATTTAAAATATAGCCAACATTGTCAACTTGCCTATATATAGTTACAATGGTAGTCTATATTTCAAACTTCTTCAAAAACTTTCCATATATATATTCTGTCTAAAAAATCATTTGTATGTAATATCAAAACCGGAAAAGTACTTAACATGCCAAACATGATCAATGACCAATTTCACATGATCATGGAAATTTGATTATCAATGTTTATTATGGTAAATACCGATACAATTTCTGTTTTTGTATCATACCAAAACACTTTATTATATTATGCATGTTTTAAAGTTATGTACAGCAGTAATAACCCATGAATATGTATTCTGCCAAAGTAATCTTTCCTCTGGAGAACTACTTCAGGTTGAGATTGTGTTATAGACAAAGATATGCAATTATATATAAACAATAAAATCATCTTAATAGTAAACTATTATGCACTTTATTATATCCCCTGCAACGAAGTTAGGGGGTATACTGGAATCAGCTTGTCTGCCAAAGTTTGTCCGGACAACTCCTTCTAAAGTCAAATTAGACAAATTTCAACGAAAGTTCCCGGATATGATAACAACCACCTGATATTGTGAATCCAGGTATTTTTTTTTTCAATCTGACCCCTTTTACGAAGTAATAGCCCTTTGTTGAAAAAACTCCTTTAAGACTATGTGGCCTATTTCAACGGAAGTTTACAGATACGGTAACTGCCCCCTGACATTATGCATCCAAGTAGTATGTTTTTATTCCGACCCTTTAAAAAGGAGTTACTGTCCTTTGTTGAAAAAAACCATTTGTGTGTCTCATTAACTACTTGGCCGATTTTAATAAAAGTTTACTACAGATATGGTAATTACCCCCTGATGTCGTGCATCAGGGTATCATTTTTTAATTTCAACCAATTTTAGGGAGTTATGGTATTTTGTTAAAAATCTTTGTCTTGACAACTCTTCCTTTACTACTAGGACGATTTTAGCAAAACTGGTTCATCAAGACTAGGAAGATTTGCAAGTATGTTTTGGCATCGGGAGGGAGTACAGGAAGTATATCAGTGACCTTTATACATAAATAATTACTGGTGGTGGACTATGGATTGCTTTGCAATACTTTGCCTTAGTTTGCCTTTATCTTACAGTTCTGGTTTATATAGGAGCGAAGGTCCATGTATTAGTTAGCCTTTGGCTTACAGTTCTAGTTATTATTTTATTTTGCCTATTGTCCATTCATTAAACAAAGTATGTAGGAATTTTAATTCTAGACAAATAAAACAAGGAAAGCTAATCTTGACTCCCCTTACAATTATTTATTTTAGTACATTAGATTTTTGTGACTTAAACGAATGTCAAGGTTATCATTACAAACCTTAAACCCATTCACATAAACAACCTACTTGCCAAATATCAAGACTCAAGGACCTTTGGTCATGAAGAAACACAAGTTTTTCACATATTTTTTAGATAATTTTTCAATAAAGAGAACAATTCTATCTTGAAATAGTGTAATATTCGGTATCAAAATAACAGTTGGAATATATTGCTCAAGATAATAATATTATTTACAGATATTGTGTCATTTAAATGCTCTAAAAGAATTTGTATTACCGCACCTTTAATACCCACACAGGTGAAAGTCAATGAGGTCCCATTTATCATAAAATGAATTCTGAAACTGACTGTTCCTGATTTAAGCTTCCTATACCAATACCTTTTTAGATTTATCTTGTTTTGAAATTCCAAGCGGGGCCGACGCTAATGTTAAATCTCCATAGGCGTTAACCCTACCTTTGACAAAATTGAAGATCCATGGCCTTAGTCTCTGGGCTATAAATAACCCCTAGAACTGAAATCCGTATTCCGGGTGTGCAGAAAAGGCTTTACAATTGTATGCAGATAAATATCGGGGAACAAAAATGTCATCAGTATCGTTTTAGTAGTTCACGAAGTGTTACTGCCAGAAGAATGAAAATATTTGAGGAAAAAAGTTTAAACGACCAACAACATAGGTTTGTCTAGTTATGCATTTCATAAATAAATGAATGAAGATAACACAATTATATATTATTGAATTATTGCTTACGTAACCTGCCAAGACAGAATTGGTACACAACAAATTCATTTTGCAGTTTCAGGCTCTTCAGTAACATTTCCAGAGAACTAGTTGGCCCTTGGCCTCTTGTTATCATAGCGGTTACTATTTCTTTGAAATAAAACTTTATACAATAGTCTGTTTTGCCAATTGTTTTGTACGGAATTTGTGCAATTATCAATTTTAGAATAATTTGAACATAATGAAGCTGAAGCTGACATTTGATAAATAAGGGCCTATATTAAATGTATGGAAACAAACAATAGTATGTTTGAGTCACGTTACAATAGTGCTACGGTAGTTTTACTATTGTATGATTTAGGTGACGCACAACAGAAGGTAAGACGTAAAAAGCTACTTTAAATAAATCCAAAAAGAGGACAATTATAAGAACTAAGGAGACATCAACAAAAAAAAATAAAGTGAAATAATCATTCCACTCAAACAAAAACGACTGGGAGGTCAGTTGATTTAGCATAGGAGGGATGTTTTGTTGTTTCTTTTAAAATCCTGGAAAGTATCCATTGGATGAAGACAAATTGAAATATTTCTTTAATCTTGACAGGCACTGACATCCAAGGAAATCAGGTTTCAGGAAACAAAAACGCCTGCAGAATGTATAAATCGTAAATAAAAAAGCGTAACTAAGGTAAAATGAAGCAAGAAAACAACGACAAGAATTCACGAAATATCAGAAATCATCAATTCTAAATACAAGTGGAGTCAAAATCAAAAGTATAAATGTATTCGTCAATTCAAAATGTTGACAAATGTTGTATTTTTGCAGTATATTAAGGAAACATTTTGATTCAAACTTCAAAACGACACAAGTATACATTTTCACCATAACTTGACAAGACAACTAATATTATCGCAACTTTTGTTGATTAGATTAATGAACATATATATTGAAGAAATAGTAAATGGCTCTAAAATTCATGTGTGCAATTTCTATAACGACTTACCTCGAAGATGTTTTATTTAAAATGCCATTTGCTTCATTTAATTGGTACTCTAACTGGTGCGGATATTGATACATAAAATGTAAGTTAAAGCTTAATGATCTATGTTTTGAAACGTTTCATGGTTGTATGATACAACTGACTTACGTCTTCTGATAGGTTTCGTTTTTATAAGAACTCAATGCTAGACCACACGATAAATACAATACAATACATCGTCGATTTGGTGGAGGTTCAAATGTTTTACATTGATATCTAAACATGCTATCATGTAAACAGATCAACAGGCCGGAGGCCTTTGCAAATATGTTACTTGCCTGACCATTGTTTATATTCATAAACGTGTATCATCTGTATATAATTGATGATGAACTGAAATGACTGCCTATAAATAGTGTAACTCCGGAGTGACTAATAACTAAACGTTCCCAAGTGATCTGAAGACCACCAGTACAGGTTTGTAAAACAGTATAGTATCTTCTACATTGTTACACTGTAACAAGTACTTTACCCACTGAATATTGATTTCATCATTGAGACACTGAATGTGTTAAATTATATACAGTTTGTCAGTTCTAATATTGTATGACAAAACCGTTTACAATGAATGATCCGCAAAACAAACAAGCGTAATTACTTTATCTATCCACATATATATATATCGACTTATTCAGAATAGTGAAAATGGATAGCTCATCTAGGTCATAATCATTGACATATTGGCTATCAAAATGTATTAGATGTATTATTTTATATCCAATAATAACATATAATTCACATTTCCCAGGTATTATCCCGACACACTAATCCTCATCATGAAGCTGACATTGGTTTTCTTTGCCGTCTGCGTTTCTGTCGCCCTGACAGCGATTATCGAAGAAGAAGAGAAGCCTGCATGTGCATGCACAATGGACCACACTCCTGTATGTGGTGCTGACGGTAAAACTTATGGAAACGATTGCATGAGAAAGTGCAAGTAAGTATATAGGTTTTTTTGGATCGGGTTGAAACGTTCAGGCTCTTCTTTTTACAGATGAATCTGTTTCAATAACGTATTTTGATTCCACAGCACTAGTTCATATATCTACATATGCATTAAGCAAAGGTTCATGCTTAAGCCATTTTTAAAAACTAAAATATAACTGATTGTTTTTAATTGGTCGATAAAACTACACGTGCATTTTGACCAAAAGCAAAAGATAATAATGATATAAATGTTTAATCGGTACATTTGATTGGAATAACATTAACTTTATCAATCTTTCAATAAACACTCCTTTAAGAACAAAATGACTATAAGCAAGGATTAGAAAAACAATGTAAATTACCTGTTTTGATTGCTTCTTCATAATATAATTTAAGTAAAGGAGGCAGATCCGCGTTATTTACAAATATACAGATACAATACAATGTAATCAATTTTGGTGAAAATTGGTTCGAATGAATCTACATTATTACTCCGTATACTATACATGTTAAAAACTATAACTATAATCTTAAGTAATATACACTTTTCAGCGATGTCCGCCTGCTCCACAGTGGAAAGTGTGAAAACGACCTGTGTGTCTGTACCATGGACTACGAGCCTGTCTGTGGTGATGATGGAGTAACCTACACTAACGACTGCAGCAGAGAATGCGCGTATGTATACATACATAACAACACTGATATAAGTCTTCAGTGGTATATGTATCTGACAAGTTCACATTACATCATTTGATTTTGTCGAAAACTATTTTCTCGAATATGCCTAAAGCGACTTTTTTTCAAATAAATTTATTAAAACATTATAAGTGCATAATTAGCTTGTTTTACGGAATCTGAATAAACACAAAATGCGGTATTTTAAAATTTTCTACTTATGCGATTACATGCAAAACACGCTAAAGTAAACATATCGGATATGATAACCGATTTGTAGTACAAAATGGTCGACCATTTACACTTCATTATGGTAATACAGATACTTGGCTAATATATGTATGTTTGACATATCTTTAGTTGAGAATATGTTGATTTTACACAAAGTACGGATAAGTTAAGTGTTTAATTTTCCAAACACGGATATGCATAAGATGTCGCATTTCCTTTGTTTTTTCTGCGAGTACTAATACATATCAGATAAACTTGATAAATATATAAAATGCATAGTTATGACATTTTAAACTTGTATTACGAACTTATAGTTGGCTTGGTCTACAATATATATTGATATGTACGATAGAGAATAGTTTTCTAAAATAACTTCCTAAGTGTGTATGATAGAGACATGGAAGGCATGCGTGTCGATAAATACATTTTTTACACGGTGTTTTGCAATCGCAAAATGCGACAACAATCCAATTATGTGTAACGAAAAGTCAAAATTTCACATATCACTGATGAAAGACAATTAATCCTCTTTAAATTTCCTTTAATATTTGAATAAACCTGTGTGGAGAAGCTTCGGAATGAGAAATATTCCTTCCTCGGCTATGATAATATCTTTTTAATTTGAATTGATTGTGAATTATTTGTTTACATCTCCTCTAAAAGATAACATAAGCTACATTGCATAACAATAAGTATGTGATCTGAGGCTTGTATGATAATTGCAGTAGATTTCTATGCACAGTTCAGTATCATAAGTAAAAAAATAATATAGTAATTATTAGAACACTGACTTGCTTTTTATATAAAGTTTACGAAATATTGATCGATTAATGAATTAATATAAAACAAATGTATTTTATTTCATGTAACTAAATGTATTGCATTTCTAACATACATCCGTATTCATTTTCTAGGGGGTCCAATAATGCTCACGATGGTATCTGCGATGATTCCAAATAGCGGACCTCTGTGACGAAGAAAGCCTGACTCCCGCATGATTAACACAACGAAATCACAAGCATACGTGTCCATTGCTTTATCCAGCCTGACTTTTGGCAGATGTATTCACATACGATTATTATCAATCATACATTCAATTTAATGTTATAATTCACACAGTAAATCAGGATTTATTAATTAAAGTTAAAATGATTGGAACAAATCCTGTCTCTGATTTGTTTATTTAATACCTGTTTTTCAGCTTTTATCATTATAAGTATTCTCTTTATTCTCGCCCGATCGAGGATTTACTTAAGCACTGAACTGTTTTTGTATGGTATTTATGATCTATTTGAATGACACAGCTTTGCAAGCAAACAAATCCTAATGCGCGCTAATATATCATAAATACCATATAAAAACAGATCAATACTTATATTTGCGTTTTCTCTACGTCTTATGTCCTTTTTTCACTTATAATTTATATTTAAAATTAAAAACGCCCGCCTTATCGACAGTCCACACAACTTCGTTCAATAGGTTGAACAGCGAACTGTCGTGTGCTGATTGGTAAACAAAGTAGTACTTTGAAATTTCAACAAACACTTCAATTTTATTCCACAATTCAGTATCAATACAAATGCGTATGATATGTTTAAAGGGTGATTTAAGTTTATCAATAGAACTCTGAGCTGAAAGTTAGATTCTAAATTGTTTCGATTTTCCCCCGGAACAAATTTCACACAAGGACAAATACAGTGAACACCGTAAATCCGACCTTGCCCTCATCAAGGGAGTTATTTTTGGAAGGTAATTCGAACTTTTCTCTTTGCTAATTTTGTGAAGAATCCAGGCGTGAATTTATTTGTAGATTGTATTGGAACCTGACAACAGTCAGTAGATTCTATAACAGCCTCGTTATTTGACATGTCGTCAGAAACTGAGGAACCGTGGATTCCAGACGCGTGAAACTGATAGCGTTTGAAGTGAGTGATCTTGCGACGGAGCAAAGGTTCGTTACACATTTCTGAAATGTTTATGTGTGCTGTGACTCATATCAGTAGGTCTGTAACATATGTGTCAGTAGGTCTTTAGAATATGTGTTTTTCAGACATTTGTAACGAACCCCTGTTGATTAGTGCAGTGTAACAGCCGATATTTCTGATAAATTGCATGAGCGTTAAAATTGTTTCCATTGCCGGCATTGGTGATTTAAACCTATGTGCATTTTGTACGATATTGCAGACGTTGGTCTTGTTTTCGTTGTAATAAAGGTGTTTTTTTATTTTTTTTATTTTGCACATAAATTTACAATGACATTGTCAAATCTCACAATGCCCAGCGATATTTCAGCAGCCGTCATGTTTATTTATATTGGATATTGTAGTTCCGGTCAGTGTTGTATTAATACGCTAAGAATTGTGTCTCGAGATGCATGGTATTCAAAGTCCCATCAACGACTCAGCTTTCAAAGAGGCTATATAGTGACAATGCCATGCAAATGTAAATACAATGGGAACAATATACTCTGTAAAAAGACATTCATTGAAAATTGACAAAATACCAGCATTATACATTTGTATGTATCAATGAAATTCCATCTATAATCGTATTGCAAAGTTTGGAATCTGGAGTTAACTCCCCTCTGCGTCTCTGCGTGTCTGCGCTCCTTATCTTATCTTCAGGGCTCTCACAACTAAATCATTCAATATGTGTTATTACTAAGCTTTTGAGCTAATAGCGTTAATATTTGAAGTTTAACACTAGTGACAACTGTCTCGATTCAAAGATACATACCTAGCAAAGGATTCAAAAGGCAATTTTTGGTGATTTTGGTGGCATATAAGAGCGCTACAGGCGCCTGCTTTTGCTTTTTACTTCAGTTATCTTTTGACGAACTAAGTAATGCTGATACAATTTCGTTATTGTATACATTATGTAAATTCCAACCTGTACTATTATTCCATGATCTTTTACACGTATTTTGAACAACCTATCATACTGTGATAATTTACCTTTCTGTAAAATTCCCTCTCACACAGCTTTCTGCCAAATAAATCTAGAGTTAGATGGGAATAGACACGTTGTAACATTTAAAGATCAAATTACATTTAGGTGTTTCGACAGGTTTAATGTTATTTACCAGGTCAACCATACTCGATTCAATAATTGCATGGCCAATTTCTGTACAATATCCGTGTTTGAGAGAAAATGTACAAGAGGGGTTGCTGCATTTGTGTTGAACATTTGCAGACATGAAATTAGACCTACCTAATAAGCCCCTCAATGTTCCAACACAAAACTTTCAGTTTAATCAGATCTGTGTTCACAAGGAAATACTGCACCTGGAACCCATGGTCTCGTACTTATGCCGTCGGGCCAAAAGAAAGTCAGCATGCTCTGATAGGATGTTTAACTGTGCCGAAGCTGTGCTCTTCTTACGACGTTTATGTTTGTAACCTTTCTGTTCACTCAACTTGTAGTTTTTGTAAGTGCGTTACACTCCTCTTTCAAATTGTTTATTTTTATGGTTAGCTCTTTGTATTTCTTTGTCAGTTTCCCTGTACACCTCCGGAAAGTGTTGACGGCCTACAACACATGTTAGATGAATTGTTATTATATACTATGAGGTGGTCTCTAACAGTTAACGTTGATTTGTTTTTTTGTAGTTTTCAGAAAATCGGCTGTATTACATGCAAATGAAACATGGCAGTCTGATGGTGTCACACTTGAGTCTGTAAATTCTTTTTCTTATTTGGGGGTAAAACTCAATTATAATGGTAGTTTTAAAATGAACGCAGAAACAATTAGCGTCACAAGGTAGGAAATCTCATTTTTCGTCTAAAAGATCATGCAAATCTATCTTGTTAAATTTCTGCATACCGTTGCCACTTTTTGACACATATGTCGGCAGTGTAGCCGACTACATCTAGAATTTTGTAAGAATATTTTAGAAGTTTGAAAATCTACACCAAACTCAATCATCTATTTCGAACTGGTTAGATATCCTCTTTTCATTTCGAGGAAAATTAGAATTTTGAAGTACTGGTGTAAACTATTGATTTCTAGCAACTGTATTTTAAATGCATGTTATCAAGATATGTACAATGAGTGTGAATCGAACCCATATTGTAAAAATTGGGTGGCTTCTGTTAAACAAGAACTATGTTCTACTGGTATGTCGGAATACTGGAAAGCACGGGGTAGCTTCAATACACATCATGTTTTGGTTTTAGTAAAACAGAGATTGTTAGATATTTCAAAACAAGACTGTGAGAAGTTGGAAGTACAAAAAAGCAATTGTCAAAATACGACTGTCTTCACACATTCTTTTAATAGAGACTGGAAGGCATAGACAAAATATTATCAACCGTTAATATCAAAGAACTAACTAACCTGGGTAGGTTTATATATCATGCATGTTTACTATGTTCTTCTCTGTTGGCTTCTAACTAGTTTGATTTGCATGCTCTTAGTTCATAAAAAGACATCTGTATCTAAATTATAAATTCCATATGCTGATTGTATCTTACAGCCTGTGTTGATTTTGAATGTATATTATGAAATTTCCTTGGAATCGATGAGATTTATATACTCAAAATGAAATAAAGAATTTGAATTTGAATTTGAATTGATGAAGGTCTCGTTTTGGTACCACTACTGTTTCCTTTAACACCTCAATGCCTGGCACTGCTGGGTCTGGTTTGGATTATGCACCATCAGGGCGCTTCTGTGTAACGAACTACGGGTGACCGGTGTTGCTCAGCCGACCCGCACCCCATAATTCAATCTCACAAAGAATAGACTACCGCTTCGCTAGCAGATTCCAATATTGATATATAATATAGATATAGACATAGATATAGACGACTAGTGATAATGGCAGCTCAGACGGAAATATAATTCAACAGTTGATTATGACAGAAAAAAAACCCAGTTTACAACATGCGCAGAGACATAATGGCTAAACTTTGTTTAAACTACTTTACATTAAGCAATTGATACAGATCCTATTAAAACTTTTTTGTACTATGGTTTTCAAAATGTGTATTAATGAGATATTATCTGGCGGCCTCGCTACCAACATGCTCCAAAGTTAACCCTGACATTTTTTTACGTTCTATAAGTGAGCTATGAGCCGACAGTTCTTAGAAACCATCACTAAACGTCCTACAAGATAAACTTCTAGCTCAAAATTGTGTATCTTAGCAAAGCTGAGCGAAGTTTCGATCCTCAGACCTTTGCGACACTCTTCTTACAGTGTATTTTCTATGAATGACAAAACTCGCTTTTCTGGAAAATAAAAGAAAGTGTGGATTTGATTAGTCAAAATATCAATTGGAAAATATTGGATTGTTGAGAGATATCATTTTGAAACGAGATTTAATTACTGGACGCGGTGCATTTCAAGGAAATTATGAAATCATGTCCTATATTTGACATTTGATAAATGGAAAGGATTGAAATAAATTCGAAAAAAAATGTGTATATTAGCAGAGCGAGGTGTCCATCCTTGGACCTCTGGGTTATGGGCCCAGCACTCTTCCACTGCGCCAATCTGCTGATTACGAATATATTAGTAGGAACATTTAGCTGAAGTGGGGCATAAATCGATTGCGTCAGCCAAATTGATAATCACTTAAGGCACATTGGCTTCAAATGACTTGTTAAATAGTTATTCAATAATCTGTATATTGTATAAGAAATGTTAATAAATCACCAATCACTTGGGACTTAAATCTGACCATGTACTTCCTGACTAATCAATTCTTTCTTTAATTATTTTTAACATAACATTCCGATCAAAGATATCACAAGTACTCGCTACATATGTAAGTAAAGGAAATAGGTAGATATTTGGAATGTGATCAATACGAAATCAACATGAGAGATATGATTAATCTAGTTTTGATAATTCCTAAAGGAAAACGATTTTAGATATGTAAATTTCAATGGCTACATGTACTACGTATCTTATTGTCATTTGCAATCAGTTTTATTTTTTTACAATGTTAAACAACATTACTCATTATATCCATGCATGCAGACAAAACTAAGGGAGATGACGTACCTACAGTTTGAGTTTGCTGTCTAATCCTTATTCGTCAACCACATGCGATTTTGTATGAATGATGTTGTACATGTAATTATTGAATTTGAATGTTTTTAAAAGTAACATTGTTTTTCAGTATACACTATCTGTAACTTTGCATTCAATTGTCATTGTAAATTCATCAAAGTGATATCAATGTGAAAAGTAAAGGAACGGAATTGTGCATTGATTATGAAAACTTATGTAAATGTTGATGTTCATGGCCCCGTAAGAATGTTCTTTTTCTACACTGAAGAGTAAAATGAAAATGTATGATAATTATGAAGGATCTTATT
The DNA here is from genome assembly GCF_002113885.1 of Mizuhopecten yessoensis. Lineage (NCBI taxonomy): Eukaryota > Metazoa > Mollusca > Bivalvia > Pectinida > Pectinidae > Mizuhopecten > Mizuhopecten yessoensis. The sequence continues at coordinate 652,310 of NW_018408866.1, forward strand.
TTGAAAAAATCCTTTCAATATTCGACATACTTAATTATTCAGAATGTATGAAAATAAGTCCGTGATATGTGTATATATTGTTGAAAAGGAATAAAATAATTGAAAAAAACCCAATGTATCTTAGCAGAGCGAGGTTTCGATCCTCGGACCTCTGGGTTATGGGCCCAGCACGCTTCCACTGCGCCACTCTGCTGATTACGAAAATATTAGTAGGAACATTGAGCTGAATTAAGGCAAACATCGATTGCATCAGAAAAATAGGCACATTGGCTTCAAATGTCTTGTTAAATAGTTACTAAATAATCTGTCTATTGTATAAGAAATGGTAATAAATCACCAATCACTCGGGTCTTGATATCTGACAATGTACATCTTGATTAAATTCTTCTTGATTAATCGATATTTTACATACCATTTCAATCAAAGATATCACAAGTACCCCCTGTATATTTGGAATGTGATCAGTACGAAATCGACATGAGTGATATGGTGAATCTAGTTTTCATTATTCCTAAAGGAAACGATGATAGTTACGTAAATTTCAATGACTATTATGTAAGAGTAAACGTTACCTAACGAATTAATAAATACAAAAAAGAATTACTGAAAATGAAAAGATGTGTTCAAATACGAACTAGATAAACAAACTATGGAAGGATGGGTGGCAGACAAGCAAATAATCAGCATATTGACATACAGAGACAACCACGCTTTTCTGGTATTTTGTAGAGAGTAACTTTGCCCGTAAACTACTCGTTTATATATACTATATGTTTCATTATAACATTTCATTTCAATTATCAACATTTGATAGCCAACTTTCCATCTAACCTGGTCAAGAGCAAATCTTGGGAGTAAAATATCAAAATTTCAACATAGCATGTTGCCTTTTTTCTTGAGATAATCGTCTGCATGTATCGCCAATGTCAAATATAAACTTCCGGGTCAGGGGTTGATATAAACACAGGACTCCTAACACAGCACCCTGCACCAAACAAAATACATGCACAATATAAAAGAATGACACACAAATTGTTAGATTATTATCTTTAGAGTATTTCAACACCAAACATGTACACAAATACCAAGTTCTAAGAGGCAAAGTATATTTGTTTTTATCAAAATACCTATATTTCTAAGGGACTTCATTTGATTGTGACCTCACTCCTATTATATAATCCGCACGCTGTTGATACAATTTGCAGAATACCGGAAAGAAAATAGACGGAACGTATACCAGTATGCATTAAATATGCTTTGCCGATACTACTTCCATTAAATTTTCATAGAAAAATACGAACTAGATAACAGTGTAAAATTTCATTTTATTCCGTGTGAATGAGGGCTCATTCACACGGAATAAAATGAAATTTCCTTTTGCTAATTTCTGTTTTGCGGCCATGTCAACCGGTTTTCGAGCTTCCTCTCTCTTCCGTAGGCTGGAAATAATCTCATGAGCTGGCAGCTTTTTTTAAGTATATATCTTAGTTGCTCGAGAACGGGAACACTATAATACTTCGAATTTCGGATATGATAAATCAATAAATCTTAAGACATGTCTTTATTTTCGCGCATATCGGCCACATACGCAACACATAGTTTGACTGATCCGGCACCGGCGTATACGTACTACCCTGACTGTCATTGAGATAACAGTGTAACATTGAATGAGAAATATTATAATACTCAGAATTATATTATTGACCATTGTGCCATGCAGAGCTCTGAAAGGTAAAAATATTTACACGGGTAAGGTCTAAATACTGAGTCCCTTCCGCAGACAGGCTTGGACATTATACGGATATAACCTCAGATCAACCTTAACTTGCTTCCTAAGCTTAACTCAGTATTGTGAAATACCATGATTAACATGACAGTTTTTGCATATTTCTGAACATTCTATTTTACTTTTACATAAAGTTTATTCAATCGCTTATAATTTCCGTTGTATATAAGTGATATTTACGGAGGATGCAGGGCCCGGATAGTCGTCATTCATCTGTGTTCCAATATAGCGTGACAGTCAATCAGCTCTACAGGTGTGCGAACAGTGAAATATTACCTGTGTACGTTCGCTTACCTGACAGTATAATATATAGTATATATACATGTAGCTGTACAGTGTCAATACAATTATTGAGGTAATACATACACATGTCCATGTATAATGTACCATTCTTTTCGGATTGTTAGACGTCTTCAAACCTTGAAAATTTAGTATTCTATACAGCAGTCTCTCGCTCTTTCGCATTTGTTAAAATGTTTATAGTAAGCCACACCAGTGGCTGATATTAGTAAAAGACCAAAGTTTAAAACAACCGAATAGGCGGAGATATATCAGTGATGTTAACAGAAATATTACTGTTTAGTAATGAAATTATATGGATGTTTTTTATGTTCTGATTTTGTCTACAAAACTAATCAAAACTAAGTATGTCAAATAATAAATAAAAATTAAACTTTCTTTTTTGAATTTTTCATACATCTCATATTTAATATAAAAAAATTATATGAATCTTCATTGCATTTTTATTATAGGTGATTTTTTATGAAAATATGTTTAATACTATAGGTGACACTCGATCAATGACATACTAAGTTATTACTCCTCATCTAAGTCGATTAACAAATCAACCTTATTACAGAATCATCGTCGTCTCTTTCTGATTTAATTTTTGCCAGCAACATAATCTTACTTAAGAGCGTAGTAATCGGAAATTCTTTGTACAGGTTATCGTTTCATATAATTTTTTACCCAATGTTAGAAGAAAATTTTGGTTTTATTATCAAGGCGATTACGAGTTCCCTAAACCAAAACCTGATACAACAGACTGGTAAGCAAATAGGTCTGTAATATATGATATATGCATTTATTTCATGCATTTTGTACGAAAGTTATGATGTTATAATTATTGCAGGAAAAAAGATAATTTGTCCTATTTTTTTTGTTTATGATATTTTATTTTTGATTTTTCACATGTTAGTAGTACACAGTGGAGAACATGACAATTATTACATTGTATTACACATTATCTCGCATACTAATGAATTCTAGATTATTTTTCATTTGTTTCTTTTTCATGTACAATAACAACTGCTTGTGTTCTTATTATAAGGTAGTAATATATTCTAGATATGATAAACATCGATAGCAAGAAAGAGCAAAATATGAGTTTAAATTCAATTAATCAATGTTCAATGCTGTGCTGATAACGGTCCAATTCGCTATTACTTGGTCGACTTTTGCTTGGGGATATGACAAGATACATGGCTTTTCAATTAGCTTACAGTATGATATTGCAGAACGGACCCGGTCAATAGTTGGCGTAGTATGTTTGTTTCTACATGAATTAAATATACTTCTTTAAGATGATGATACACATAATCACACTTTTCAGAAGTGTCATTTATTTCGAATAGAAAGAAACAAAATGATCATGGAAAATCAATATTACAATTAGTTACAATTTGTTGTCTTAAAAATGACCATAACGCACGTGTATGAGGACAATCCCAAAATAAATGAGTCTGTTTTTCTCTATATACCGTAAAAACATTACAATTTTCTGTTTCTGTAATGTTCATTTTCATTAGTCTAGAGTTTGTATCGAGTATTCTATGTAGCAATTTAAATTGAAAAGTTTGTAGTGTTGTTTCATCTGTTATATTGACAAGTAGTTTGAAGTACATCTTCCAACTGTCATTTGTTGTATGTAATCCCATTTGTTCTTGCCATTTGTGCATAGATGAAATAGGAAGATCTTGATATCGATTAACCGATACTGTGTTAAAGTCTCTGATTATCTTTTTTGTCCCTTTTAGTATTTGTATATATTTGTTTTCTGGTACATCAATATTTTTCTCGTATGTTTAAATCACATTTTCCCATGAATTTGGGATAGATGCTAGTAAGCCATAGTACTCAACGAAGTTAATTTGGACATCATATTTAAGTTTAAATTGATTCACATCAATAAATTCACCCCTGTCATTAACTAAGTCATTAATGAAGAAAATATTATCTTCTACCCACCTTTGATACAGCACATACTATTTTACTATCTTAATTTTATTGTTAAGCCATATTGGTTGTGACATTTTTTTCTGAAGGATTTGTGGGTCGAGCACCCTCTGTAGAAGCCCATATTTTAATGTCATTACACCAGAAAGGATTGAAATGATCTGCCATGTTGTTTAGCCCCTCGCTATTCATGTACTAAATTGACTCCACCCCAATTTTTTTGTCGTTTATCAGAAATTACATTTTTCCAAGGAGAATTGTTGTTGGGGTCTAGAAATTTTATTATCCGTCCTTTTAGCGCTTGGCAGTACGATTTCACATGAGTGGGTCCAAGGCCTCCAATTTCATATGTGTTTATTATTACATTACTTTTAATCTTGTCAGTTTTCCCTGACCATAGGAAATTAAAAAAATAGTTTTTGGAGGTTGTTAATGATCCTTTCAGAACGGTCTGGAAGTACTGTAAAAAAATGTGTATATATTGGGAGTGTCAGTGTACTGGTCACCGTGACTTGCCCTATGTAACTAAGATTTCTAAATGGTCAGCCATCGAATAGTTTTATAATTTTTACTTATTAAAGATGATGCTGTTAGGTGACAAAAACAGTTGGTGAGGAAAACGTTTGTTTCATTGTATGTAAACACACAATAGTATGTTTGAATTTATTACATGTTTATGTCATATCGTTTTGATGAGGCTCATAACTATAACCACCACTAAACAAATGCTTAAATATATGGTTATATCATCACAAACAATGAGGACACGTGTTTTCCAATGTCCGATGTAAAGAGTGAGGTCTTCTTCTTTTGACAACCTCTCCCTCCCTCCCCTCAACCCCACCAAACCAGTTTGAGGACAATTGTGTAGGAACGTAAAGCATTACACTTCAAAAGGCGATAACCCCTTGACTAAAGACTAACATTTTGTAAAATGGGTTACAAATGCATTCTTTAGGTGACACACAACAACAAAAAAACACTTAAAATGATAAAAAAAAAAATCAATTTTAAAAGGTAAGGAGATATTAGCAATAAAAATCTGAAAATAATCAACCCACACAAAAAATATGGGGAAATCAGTACATTTTGCAAAGTAGACTATTGTGTTGTTTCCTTCGAATCAGGAGTCTCTAACAAATGAAGTAACATTGAATACTAGTTTAATTTTGTCAGACACTGAGGTCAAATAATCGAAGATCGGGTCACAATAACACCTGTGAAATTGCATTAAAATGCTTCACTAAATAAAATGGAGTAATTTAATATTTCAGCGACATACCACAAGGTCTAAATCAATAAAGTAATTAACAACAGGAGATGCTGAAAAAGCAAATTTCAAAACAACAAAAAGCTACCTGAAACAATTTGTAACTTGATACAATACATCGTGGTTTTGTTTGGGGTTCAAATGTGTTACACTTACATCTAAACGTGCTGTCATGTAAACAAGCCAAGGGGCCCGAGGCTTTTGTAAATATGTTACTTGCCTGACCATTGTTTATATTCATAAGCGTGTATCATCTGTATATAATTGATGATGAACTAAAATGACTGCCTATAAATAGTGCTACTCTGGGGTGACCAGTAAACGTTCTCAAGTGATCTGAAGACTACCAGTACAGGTTTGTTAAACAGTATAGCATTAATACATTGTTACACTGTACCAAGTATTTAATCCACTTAATATAGTTTTATCATTGAGATGCTAAATGTGTTAAATAACATTCTGTTAGTCAGTTCTAATGGTGAAGGACAGGACAATGCACAATGTATATAGTTATTCATCTATTTACTAATTTAATTACCTTTTCAGAAACATGAAAATGGATAACTAATCTAGGGTCATTTCCATTGACAATTTGTCTATCAACTCTTTAAATCGACTGTATGGTAGACTATGTTGATATATTATTCATATTTCCCAGGTATTATCCCGACAGACTCATCCTGATAATGAAGCTGACATTGGTAATCTTTGCGGTCTGTGTTTCTGTCGCCCTCACAGCGACTGTCGACGAAGAACCGGATAGAGCATGTGCATGTTCAATGGACTTCAAACCTGTATGTGGTACAGACCGCATAACTTATGGAAACGATTGCATGAGAAATTGTAAGAAGTAAGTATGCCAAGTTATCCGGATCTCGTTGAACAGTTCAATACCTTTTCTTTACAAATGATTATTCTTCAATTACTCACTTTGATCAAAATGCACTTAAAATGCACTTAAAATGCTGATTATCAAAATACATAAATTAAAGGTATCTATTGAGGCCATTTTTCCAAAAATAAAACAACTTTTATTATTATACCTCTACTTATTTTACACTATACAAAAATAACCACATAAACAAGCTATTTCCCCTCTAACTGCATGCCAGGGAAATAGTTCGTCTGGAGGGGTGCGTTAGTTTTGAAACTCGTTCCTTCGGAAAATGCGGGAAATTGAATGACGTCGGGGGCGAAAGCCTGAAAGAATATTGACCAATCAGCGCAATCGAATTACGTCGGCAATTTCCGGCCAGCGGAGCCGGTACTTTCTGGACCGACCTTCACCTCGCATTGTTGTTGACAGACGACAACAGAAATGGCGACCCCCAGGTTTTCTGTGTTGGACGAGAGCAAGTTGTCGGACATATATGTTGGAACACAAAAAGAACAGTACAGGCATCCGTTACATTGCTCTCTAGCAACCTCACTGAAAAGGGTTTGGATATCGCGGACATGGAAACGGTCACAGTGGAGAATTGTAAATTTGTTGTCTAATAATATTTAGATTATTGAAAGAGAGTGTTTGTATCGGTATAATAAAATAGTTGAAGTATGGGTTCGCCTCGGGAAATAGTCATGGACAAGGGGATCATAAACTTGCTATATCCCGAAATACCCATACTTTAACTGTTAATTATTTAGGAAGTCTTAAAATAACCTTCATTTAATAGTCGATAAACTATACGTTAATTTTGATAAAAAGCCAAAAAAGGTAATGATATACGTGTTTTTACCGTCGCATTTGAATGGAATGACATTAACATTATAAATTTTTCAACAAACACGTATTTAAGAACCGATTGACGATAAGCAAGGGCTATTAAGTTATTTTCATTAATCCTTTTTATTATAGTTTAAACACAAACAAATATTAACCGTTATTTACAATTCGATGTAACGACAACTCTCATTGGTTAATAACAATGGATTATTGGACAATAGACCATGCGCGCTCGTGTATTATTTTCAAACAGGCTAACGCTATTCGGAATGTCGAATGAGGGTACCCCCATTTAATTTTATGTATTTAAAGATTTGCTAGCTGACAAACCTCTATATATAATTAATGATCGGCTGAATTTACCGCGGAGTTGACTTGAAATATTGTTTGTAAATCTATCAAATGCTGATTTAATGCGTTGACGAGCAGTGTCGATAGGCTAAAGGGTTTGATTGATTGAAATAAACATTTGGCATAAAGCATGATGTCAGTCAGTGTTTATCATCTGTTGACCGAATAGAAATAGAAATGGACAAAATACGACAACTGCTCTAAATGAGCAGAGGGTCAGAAATGATAAAGCACGCAGCCTGTTGTGTGGAATGAAGACATAAAGACCATGTGATAAATGTGACAAATGTTAGCGCGCGCAAAAGAACAGCTCAATTTACTTGCTTATCAAAAGCATATGATCTCGTTACATTTTACTGGGTAGAATAGATGAAACAACAAATGGTTAAATATAATAGTTGAATGAATAACTCGTTAATTAATTTCCAACATTTTTTAACGCTCGTTATATTTTATATATTCCACCATAATGCACCAACATACGGTGATTATTTCTTAAATCAACTAATGAAATATCGCGTACTCAGTTTGTAAAAAAGTTTAAATGAATCTACATTATCACTTATACATATATCCTACATATGTTTTCACTATAACTAAAAGCATCGGTAATTACACTTTTCAGCAATATCCATCTGCTTCACGAAGGAGAGTGTGAAGAAGAAGACGAATGTGTTTGTAACGCAGACTACCGGCCTGTTTGTGGCGATGACGATGTTACCTACTCCAACGACTGCAGCAGAGAATGCGCGTATGTATACATACATGGCAACAATGTTATAATCCTTCAGTGATATATGTATCTGACAAATTTCCCTCAGAGCAAATAATTTCATTTTGTCGAAAACTTCGAATGTGGTGAAAGCGACTTATTTCAAATTAATTAGATTAAACAGTATGAGTGCATTCTCTTGTTTTATAAACAGTATGAGTGCATTCTCTTGTTTTAATGAATCTGAATAAACACAAACTGCGTTATTATAAAATATGCAATCAATGTGAACATATACAAAAACGAACTCGCAAAAGTATGCATATCGGATATGACAAGTGATTTGTAGTATAAAATGGTCGTATTCTCGTGCCATATCGACCACACACAACTTTCTACATCATGGTATTACAAACACACGAGTAATATATATACGTGTGATATAACTGTTCGCGTGAAAAAGTTGATTTTTACGCAAATTAAGGTTAAGTTAAGTGTTCAGTTATCCATACAAAGATGCATAAGAGTTAACGTTTAGCGTCGCTTCTTCTTCTAGCGCTTTTTTATGATTTATACACATATGATGTGTCGTAATTCACAGTTTTTGATACAGGAAAAAATATCTCAATAATAATGATATACAGCATCTATATAGCGCCCTATATAATCTGTATAATTACTCTGAGGAGCTTTACAGCACATGAATGATAGTGTTCTTAAAATGACAGTTATAGATATTGTAGATAAAAAGGGAATGTATGTTGTCTAAGGATTGCAGTAGACTGCTACAGAGTATATGAAGTTAAGAATTATAAGTAATATAAATATATAGAAATTATTAGTACAGTTGTGGGATCGCACAACGTTACACGATGTGCGGTGTTCGCACGATGTGTGCACGGTGTGTAAACGATGTGTGCACGAAGTGCGTACGATAAAAGATTGGACGATCATTGTTTGCCCACATTTGTGCGGACGATCGACGAACGTTGTGCGATTACAATCGTGGTTGGTATAAATTGAGGAATGGCTTAACAATATATACGGTTTGCTGTTTAAATAGACATATAAACTTGATTTTTTTAGTATGTTGCCTACCCTATTCTAGCCTCATTTACAAGCTTTTCTTTCCGTCTATACTTTAGAAATAGCATTTTCAGTGTTTTTTAAACGACGTTACAAAACAGCCTCGGCAACACAGGTAAACATAGCCACTTTGTACCTGGACCGTAGTTTTCCCCCGCCCGGGGCACTTACGTAATGCGCCAAGGTGTGAAAACCAGGTGACGGGGAGCCAGGTAAAACTCCGGTCACTCATCAACTTGTTATGTATCTGTTCTGTTACCTAGCCAGGAGCCAAATATATTCTGACAGTTCAACGGTCACTGTACTACTGTGGTACATGCATTGTAAAATTGTACATAATGTTAATTATTGTGATGAGAAATTACAATAATAAATACAGTGTAAATTATAGTATACCAGTACGAGCCTTCCGTATTTTTTTTATTCCGTAATATTGATCATCAAATTGTACCAAATCGCACAGTTGTGCGGAGAGAAGCGCACAACGGGGCGGTCACACAACTGTCCAACGGCTTTTTTTATATACATTTTATAATTTCTGGCTAAATCAATAATTTAATTTAAGTGCTTTATTTTATATTACAAAATGTATAACATTTCTGATTTATATCTGGATTCATATCATAGTTATTACATTTTATTTCTCATATTTGAATTCTTTTCAAGGGGAGTGAACAAAGTTCACGAAGGATCCTGCGATTCCAAATAAGAGGACCTCTCTCACGAAGAAAGCCCGACTCCCGCATGGTCAACACAACGAAATATCAAGCGTATTGGTACATTGCCCAATTATTGGCGGCTGTATACGCATACGAATTTAATCAATTATGAAATCATGTGTATAATATAATTTACAAGGTAAATCAAGATTTATTTATTAAAGTTAAGAATGATTGAAACAAATGCAATCTCCGATTTGTTTATTTGTGAAAGTATGGCAAGTATGGCCTACTATTCACATAACAGCCTTCATCTTTAATTTCAAGGTCTGTTTTTCAGCTGTGGTTTCTTAACGAGTCCCTTTTAATTCCACGTGGACACACATCTGATTAAGAGACATATGTCGGCCACTGAATTTATTTTACAACAATATTGAAACAAGTTTTTACAACTTATATTATTCACTCGTATTAGCCCGGATGTACGCGCGCGAGGGTCGTAATGTGGAAGGAAAACGGAGTACCCGGAGAAAACCCACATATGTTACTGAAATATGTTACTTCTTACGAAATGTTCTGATTCAGGTAAGCAGACAAACAGCCATTGTACCAGCTACATCTATGAAATACATGATAACGGCTTAATGTAAGGTAGCATTTAAGATATTACATGTAAAATTAAGCTTTAAGTGAAATACTCTTATTTTGTACAAAAACCAAACAACAAAACAAAAACAACAATAAATGAATCAGAAATGATCCCAACGTAAAAATGCTACCTCACTGGAATACCATTCTAAAGGTATCAAGCACAACGCTCATACCTGTTAGAAGTTACTTACAACTGATTAACCAGGGATAAAGCCCATTAATGTCAGCACAGGAGTTGGTGCCAACGAAGTATGAAAATTAAGAACAGAAATGAAATTAAGGAGAGGATAGAAATAAAAAAACAACTGCCGAGGTTGGGTGTGCTATACACATAAGTGTCGCTGTCATGTGCCATAATTGAACAAAGGAAAACTCTTGGTATAAAATGGATCGGCGGTTCGCTCTTCGTCAGCCTTCGACCAGTTTGGCGTGAGTGTACCTACGTCGCTAGTCCATAGAAAAATTGAGGAAACCGATAGAGACAAGAAACTGATATATGTATGGTTTATACGCGTACGATATGACTGACAATCCGTATCAAGAATGACCGTGTATCTTAATTTTACATTATTTAGTACAAATCATGTTGCAAGGGAAAATGATCTGGAAATTTACTACATTAACAATAATTACAAGTGGATCTTAAAGGATTTGGTGAAAAGTCGTTTTAATAATATCTATATTTATCTTTTCCCAAACAATAGCATTTAAATTAATGTTCAAATGTACGTTTGTACAAGAAGGAAACAAACAAATGACCTTAACATGCTTCTGAAAGTTATCAAAACGGTCGGAAATAAATGTTTACTTATTAAAGTAAGAACAAATCTAACACAAAGAAAATGTCATCTTAAATTCCATTAACGTATACATGTGTATTTATTTGCAATTAAGACCAAACGTTATGCCTGTAATGATCCATTAAAATATAACCGCATGGCAAGCCAACATTACAAGGGTAATGTCAATCCTGATCTTCATTAAATTATGTGATATATCTTATAATATTATATTATGACTGATTCCCAGTAAATATCACTATGGCAAGTTTGTAAGAGATGCAAAATGCATAAAAAACCAGAACACTTCATATGAATTGAAAATGGTCTTTTTTATTCAAAAAGACATGTTTATATAGTTTAAAACTTTTGAAGTTTTGTCCAATGGCCTTAAAAGTCCTAGATGGGGTAAGAAAACGCCACAGAGATTACAAACCCTTGGGGCTGTTATCACTCCCCCATTCGCAGCCATGGAGATAACGTATATATATCCACACACTATACAGTAAAATCTGAACTTGCCAAATTTAAAACAATGATACGATATACTCGTATCTGTCATAAATAAATATAAGTTGACGCATATGAAAACGAAAGTTATATGCATTTCATATTAAATAAACAAAACAGATTAACATCATTTATCTAGAACGTTCGCCAATCTGGCTATTAAAATTTTGTATTAGAACCACAAGTAGCTACTGAATATAGCGACCCGGTCCAATGTCCAGAAGCTTATAATAGCACAAAATGTTCATGGAAGTATTAAGAATGTACATGTACTAATATAATAAAACACAAATTTATGCATTGTATATCAAACAATATAGTTCACTGTATTGTCAATGTCCATATTACCATTGCGCACGATAAGTCCTCTGTGGAATTCTGTTATCTTTCTACAGTCCAAGAAGAAAGAGCTAACTGGATAACATGCCCAGAAGCCTCACAGAAATGAAGTGAAAAACACTACATTTTACTGATATATGCATTTACATGAAATCAAATGCCATCCTAGCGCTGTACAAGAGTAATCCTCCATAGAATGTTGGTAAGTGTAAGAAAATCACATGAAGAGTTGCACAGTCTTAAGAAAGTTGAAATTAATGCGATTATTATAGTTTGAAAACAAAATGTCAGTTCCTTGCTAGAAAAGTTTTTAAGTTTACTACAATGAAATGAGTTGGTGAGATTCCTCAGGGTATTGATGCAGTAAATAAAAGGAAGTACTGATGAAAGTACTTTATCCTGTTATGAAGAAGACATTGGTATCACTCAGTTGTCAAGCGGCATGTAATTGAATGACAAATCGACCCAATGTCCAAAGGCCATACCTTTAATATTTATTAGATAATTCTAACACTCATGTATATAGTGGAGGTACTCTCACAATTTATGAGATAACCGTTATGTACCAAATATGTTGGATAAAAATGCTTTGTAAGTATCTCTGGTGTAATAGGTAAACGATTGTCTACCCAGTAACTACCTCGCTGAACCGAACTGAACAATTTCTTTATCAAGAAAGATTGGGATGGGTCAGTATAACCAGAGATTTTGTTAATTTAACTAATAGCTGCAACATATGCAGAAATGGTAGATGATGCCAAATTTTGTCTTTACAAATGGGCGATAAAAAAAAAAGGCCAAGATATTGTAGATGGTAGGCAAAACAGGTGTACCAATACAAGTATTTTGGACAAAATGACATTGCAGATTGTACGCTCTAGCGTAAGAACGTGATGTCGCCAGCGATGTAGCATGTAACAAAAGCGAATGAATAGTATCGGTTAGAGTTGCATGTGATGGACTGGTATTGGCGTTGGATCTGTGTCCATGTTAGGGGCCAATTGGTGAAATGAGTTCACCTGAAAACGAGACAGACGGTCACTTAAAATGTTACTTTTGCCTGGAATGTGACGCTTTACTAACTTCATTAGAGTTTTATCTTTACTGGTTTTTTTGTTGATAATGTCCACAACAACATGATTGTCGCAAAAAAAGATGATACATCTGTTAGTAAGTGATGGACCCCAAAGCTCCAATGCAACTAATATTGCAAAGAATTATTTAACTGTAATATGAAAATATTGCCAGTCTGATGGCCACTCGCCTTACATCCATGAAGTTTGAAAGAAACCGCCATAACCTAAAAAAACTTGCATCAGTATAAAACTGTAATTGTGCTGAAGTTTCCCAACGGTCATAAAGAAACGTAGATGTCCCATTAAACGAGTCTAGAAAGATTGTCCATGAAACTAAGTCACATCTAGCCTCCTTATTAAGTCGTTTATGGTGATAAGGTTTCGTTAAACCAAAAGTTATGACAAGAAAAGTCAGAACTGTTGGGGGCAGTTCAGTTTTACTTTGCTTTATTGGAATAGACGTGTCGGAACAAGATGTCAGGAAATTGTTTAAATCATCCAACATTTGTGAGAGTCAGGGGCCTACAAATAAAAAATCATCCAAAACATGTACAACTCCAGAAACTTGAAATGTATGTGCTTAAAATCCGATGAATGGCTGAGCTAAAAGCTTCAAACAAACGGCATGAAATAGAAAAACTCATTGGCAGGACACGGTCAAAATAAAATTTGTCATACATTTTAAAGCCCAAGAGTTCGTAACCGTTCAGATGAATCGGAATTAAACGAAATGCTGATTCAATATCAGTTTTTGCCAGAAATGAATTTGGACCATAATGTTTAATTAATTGAATTGCTTGATCGATAGCTTGATACAAACCGTGGAATTTTCCGGAGCGATTCCATCATTGATCGAGGAACCTTCTGGAAATGACAGGCGATGTATAACGATGTATTCATTAGTTTCTCTTTTGGGAACTAAACCAAGTGGAGAGATATGCAAATTAGTAAAAGGTGGTGTAGGGTAAGTTCCAAAACAACGCCCTTGATAAATCTCCTTTTGAATTTTATCTTTTAGCATTTGCATGTGATCTTAAGCCAAATACGCGCGGCCAATCATATTGCAACCTAAAACCTTGCTTAAAAACATCTTGGAGAAACTTTAGTTTTGACTTATCGTAACCCCGTAGGTAAGTTAAAAACTTGTCAATAACAATAGGGGAAGGCAAAGGCTTACCTTTGAGGGGCTTTACGTTGTTGTCTGTTATTGGACTGGTTAGGTTGTTGGGATGGTTGGGTGTTGACCGAGCCAGAGTTTTGCTTGGTTTCGGATCGTGACCCAGACTTGGCTTTTTGCAGCTATTTGTTACATTAACAACATCTCTGGTTATGCTGAAGTCATGTTCTTGTTGACTTTCCATGCCTTTATAAGGGTTGGGGAAATAACCCTCAATAAGGCTGTACCCAATATTTTACAGTTTGAAGATCTGCAATTCATCACAGTTTCCTCCGGGTTCTTGTGTCGCTTAGAATTGAAATTTCGTTCTTTCGAAGGACATCACAATATTCGACCTATTACTATATATTATATATACGTTATCTCCATGGCTGCGGATGGGGGAGTGATTACAGTCCCAAGGGTTTGTAATCTCTGTGGCGTTTTCTTACCCCATCTAAGACTTTTAAGGTCATATGACAAAAACTTTAAAAGATTAAGTTTTTATATAAACATGTCGTTTTGAATGAAAAAGACCATTTTCAATTCATTTGAAGTGTTTTTATGCACTTTGCATCTCTTACAAACTTGCTATGGTCATATTTACTGGGAATCAGACATAATATAATATTATAAGATATATCACATAATTTAATGAAAATCAGGATTGACATTACCCTTGAAATGTTTGCTTGCCATGCGGTTATATTTTAATGGATCATTGCAGGCATAACGTTTGGTCTTAATTGCAAACAAATACACCTGTATACGTTAATGGAATTTAAGATGACATTTTCTTTGTGTTAGATTTGTTCTTACTTTAATAAGTAAACATTTATTTCCGACCGTTTTGACAACTTTCAGAAGCATGTTAAGGTTATTTGTTTGTTTCCTTCTTGTACAAACGTACATGTGAACATTAATTCAAATGCTATTGTTTGAGAAAAGATAAATGTAGATATTATTAAAACGACTTTTCACCAAATACATTAAGATCCACTTGCAATTATTGTTAATGCAGTAAATTTCCAGATTATTTTCTTTGCAACATGATTTGTACTGAAAATGTAAAATTAAGATAAATGGTCATTCTTGATATGCATTGTCAGACAAATCGTACGCGTATAAACCATACACATATCAGATTCTTGTCTCTATCGCTTTCCTCCGTTTTTCTATGGACTAGCGATGTAGGTACACTCACGCCAAACTGGTCGAAGGCTGACGAAGAGCGAACCACCGATCCATTTTATACCAAAAGTTTTCCTTTGTTCAATTGTGGCACATGACAGCGACACTAATGTGTATAGCAAACCAAACCTCGGCAGTTTTTCTATTACTTTATTTCTATCCTCTCCTTAATTTCATTTCTGTTCTTGATTTCCATGCTTCGTTGGCACCAACTCCTGTGCTGACAGTAATGGGCTTTATCCCCTGGTTAATCAGTTGTAAGTAACTTCTGACAGGTAGGAGTGTTGTGCTTGGTACCTTCAGAATGGTATTCCAGTGCGGTATCATTTTTACGTTGGGATCATTTCTGATCCATTTATTGATGCTTTTGTTTTGTTGTTTGGTTTTTGTACAAAATAAGAGTATTTCACGTCAGTCTTATTTTTACATGTAATATTTTAAAAGCTACCTTACATTTAGGCGTTATCATGTATTTCATAGATGTAGCTGGTACAATGGCTGTTTGCCTGCTTACCTGAATCAGAACATTTCGTAAGAAGTAACATATTTCAGTAACATATGTGGGTTTTCTCCGGGTACTCCGTTTTCCTTCCACATTACGACCCTCGCGCGCGTACATCCGGGCTAATACGAGTGATTGATATAAGTTGTAAAAACTTGTTTCAATATTGTTGTAAAATAAATTCAGTGGCCGACAAATATCTCTTAATAAGATGTGTTTCCACGTGGAATTAATAGGGACTCGTTGAGAATCCACAGCTGAAAAACAGACCTTGAAGTTAAAGATGAAGGCTGTTATGTGAATAGTAGGCCATACTTGCCATACTTACATAAATAAACAAATCGGAGATTGCATTTGTTTCAATCATTCTTAACTTTAATAAATAAATCCTTGCAAATTATATTATACACATGATTTCATAATTGATTTAATTCGTATGCGTATACAGCCGCCAATAATCAGGCAGAGTAAAGCAATGTACCAATACGCTTGATATTTCGTTGTGTTGACCATGCGGGAGTCGGGCTTTCTTCGTGAGAGAGGTCCTCTTATTTGGAATCGCAGGATCCTTCGTGAACATTGTTAACTCCCCTTGAAAAGAATTACAATAGGAGAAATAACAGTTATTCATTTTTTAATAAAAAATAAAGTACTTTCTAGAAATTATTAATTTAGCTTTACATTATAAAATGTATATAAAAAAGCCGCTGTTCTAATAATTACTATATATTTATATTACTTATAATTCTTAACTTCATATACACTGTAGCAGTCTACTGCAATCCTCAGACAACATACATTCCCTTTTTATCTACAATATCTATAACTGTCATTTTAAGAATACTATCATTCATGTGCTGTAAAGCTCCTCAGAGTAATTTTACAGATTATATAGGGCGTTATATAGATGCTGTATATCATTATTATTGAGATATTTTTTCCTGTATCAAAAAATGTGAATTACGACACATCATATGTGTATAAATCATAAAAAAGCGCTAGAAGAAGAAGCGGCGCTAAACTTTAACTCTTATGCATCTTTGTATGGATAACTAAACACTTAACTTATCCTTATTTTGCGTAAAAATCAACTTTTTCACACGAACAGTTATATCACACGTATATATATTACTCGTGTATCTGTAATACCATGATGTAGAAAGTTGTGTGTGGTCGATATGGCACGAGATAACAACCATTTTGTACTACAAATCACTTGTCATATCCGATATGTATACTTTTGCGTGTTTGTTTTTCATATGTTCACATTGATTGCATATTTTATAATAACGCAATCTGTGTTTATTCAGATTCATTAAAACAAGAGAATGCACTCATACTGTTTATAAAACAAGAGAATGCACTCATATTGTTTAATCTAATTCATTTGAAATAAGTCGCTTTCACCACATTCGAGAAAATAGTTTTCGACAAAAGTAAATTATTTGCTCTGGGGGAAATTTGTCAGATACATATATCACTGAAGGATTATAACATTGTTGCCATGTATGTATACATACGCGCATTCTCTACTGCAGTCGTTGGAGTAGGTAACATCGTCATCGCCACAAACAGGCCGGTAGTCTTGGTTACAAACACATTCGTCTTCTTCTTCACACTCTCCTTCGTGAAGCAGATGGATATTGCTGAAAGGTGTAATTTCAGATGCTTCTAGTTGTAGTTAAAACATATATAGAATATATGTATAAGTAATGATAATGTAGATTCATTTAAACTTTTTTACAAACTGAGTACGCGATATTTCATTAGTAGATTTAAGAAATAACACTGTATGTGGGTGCATTATGGTGGAATATATAAAATATAACGAGCGTGAAAAAATGTTGGAAAAATAATTAACGAGTTATTGTTTCAACTATTATATTTAACCATTTGTTGATTTATCTATTCTACCAAGTAAAATGTAACGAGATCATATGTCTTTGATAAGCAAGTAAATTAAGCTGTTCTTTTGCGCGCGCTAACATTTGTCACATTTATCACATGGTCTTTATGTCTTCATTCCACACAACAGGCTGCGTGTTTTATCATTTCTGACCCTCTGTTCATTAAGAGCAGTTGTCGTATTTTGTCCATTTCTTTTTCTATTCGGTCGACAGATGATAAACACTGACTGACGTTATGCTTTATGCAAAATGTTTATTTCAATCAATCAAACCCTTTAGCCTATCGACACTGCTCGTCAACACATTAAATCAGCATTTGATAGATTTACAAACAATATTTCAAGTCATCTCCGCGGTAAATTCAGCCGATCATTAAGTAGATATAGATGTTTGTCAGCTAGCAAATCTTTAAATACATAAAATTAAATGGGGTGCCCTCATTCGACATCCCGAATAGCGTTAGTCTGTTTGAAAACAGTACACGAGCGAGCATGGTATATCGTCCAATAATCCATGGTTATTAACCAATGAAAGTTGTCGTTACATCGAATTGTAAATTACGATGAATATTCTCCTTTGTTTAAACTATAATAAAAAGGGTTAGTGAAAATAACTTAAAAAACCTTGCTTATCGTCAATCGGAACTTAAACACGTGTTTGTTGAAAAGTTGATAATGTTAATTCAAATGCGACGGTGAAACACCTTTTTTGGCTTTTGATCAAAATTAACGTATAGTTTATCGACCATTAAATGAAGGTAATTTCAAGACTTCCAAAATAATAAAAGATATTTTAGTTTTGGAAAAATGGCCTCAATAGATACCTTTAATTTATGTATTTTGATAATCAGCATTTGACAGATTTATGCATTAGCGCGTTTTAAGTGCAATTTGATCAAAGTGAGTAATTGAAGAATAATCATTTGTAAAGAAAAGGTCTTGAACTGTTCAACCGAATAACGTAGCATACTTACTTCTTACAATTTCTCATGCAATCGTTTCCATAAGTTATGCGGTCTGTACCACATACAGGTTTGAAGTCCATTGAACATGCACATTCTCTATCCGGTTCTTCGTCGACGGTCGCTGTGAGGGCGACAGAAACACAGACGGCAAAGATTACCAATGTCAGCTTCATTATGAGGATGAGTCTATCGGGATAATACCTGAAAAATATGAATAATATATCAACATAGTCTACCATACAGTCGATTTAAAGAGTTGATAGACAAATTGTCAATGGAAATGACCCTAGATTAGTAAACTATTTTCACATTTCTGAAAAGGTAATTAAATAAGTAAATAGATGAATAACTATATACATTGTGTTTAGTTTTGCGGATCACACATTGTACATGTTTACTGGTCACCCCAGAGTAACTGACTAACAGCACAACATTTAACACATTTAGCATCTCAATGATAAAACATTATTAAGTTGATAAAATACTTGGTACAATGTCACAATGTATAAATGCTATTCTGTTTTACAAACCTGTACTGGTAGTCTTCAGATCACTTGAGAACGTTTACTGGTCACCCCAGAGTAGCACTATTTATAGGCAGTCATTTCAGTTCATCATCAATTATATACAGATGATACACGTTTATGAATATAAACACTGGTCAGGCAAGTAACATATTTACAAAAGCCTCGGGCCCCTTGGCTTGTTTACATGACAGCACGTTTAGATCTAAGTGTAACACATTTGAACCCGAAACAAAACCACGATGTATTGTATCAAGTTACAGATTGTTTCAGGTAGCTTTTTGTTGTTTTGAAATTTGAATTTTTCATCATCTCCCGTTGTTCAATACTTTATTGATTTAGACCTTGTGTTTTGTCGCTGAAATATCAAATTACTCCATTTTATTTTTCGATTATTTGACGTCAGTGTCTGACAAGATTAAACTAGTATTCAATGTTACTTCATTTGTTGGGGACTTTCCTGATGATACTGATTTCCCCATATTTTTTGTGTGGGTTGATTATTTTCAGATTTTTATTGCTGATATCTCCTTACCTTTTAAAATTGATTATTTTTTATCATTTTAAGTTTTATTTTTTTTGTTGTGTGTCACTTAAAGAATACATTTGTAACGCTCTTTTACAAAATGTTATTCTTTAGTCGAGGGGTTATTGCCTTTTGAAGTGTAATGCTTTACGTTCCCACACAATTGTCCTTAAACTGGTTTGGTGGGGTAAAGGGGAGGGAGGGAGAGGTTGTCAAAAGAAGAAGACCTCAATCTTTACATCGGACATTGGAAGACAAGTGTCCTCATTGTTTGTGATGATATAACCATATATTAAGCATTTGTTAAGTGGTGGTTATAGTTATAAGCCTCATCAAAACGATATGACATAAAATTGTAATAAATTCAAACATACTTTTGTGTATTTACATACAATGAAACAAACGTTTTCCTCACAAACTGTTTTTGTCACCTAACAGCGTCATCTTTAATAAGTAAAAGAAATCTTTTTATCTGCAAAAATTAAAACATCATAACTTTCGTACAAAATGCATGAAATAAATGCATATATTACAGACCTATTTGCGTACTAGTCTATTGTATCGGGTTTTGGCTTAGGGAACTCGAAATCGCCTTGATAATAAAACCAAAATGGCGTCTAACATTACAATCATTTATACGTGTAGGAATACTTGTAAATGTATAGATTAGGTAATGATATGTATTGATAACCTGTTCAAAGATTTTTCGATTGCTACGCTTTTAAGTAAGTTTATATTGCTAGCATAAATTAAATTTGAAAGAGACGACGATAATTCCGTAGTGAGATTGATTTGTTAATCGACTAAGATGAGGAGTAATAACTTAGTATGTCATTGATTGGTGTTGATCGAGTGTCACCTGTAGTTATAAACATATTTTCATAAAAAATCACCTATAATAAAATGCAATGAAGATTCATATTATTTATTCATACATTTAATATGAGGTGTATGAAAACTTCAAAAAAGAAAATTTAGTTTAATTTATTATTTTACATACTTAGTTTTGATTAGTTTTGTAGACAAAATCAGAACATCAAAAACATCCATATAATTTCATTGCTAAACAGTTATATTTCTGTTAACATCACTGATATATCTCCGCATATTCGGTTGTTTTAAACTTTGGTCTTTCACTAATATCTGCCACTGGTGTGCCTTAGTATAAACATTTTCGTTATTATGAGCCGTCATTGGCAATGTTTGAATTTCTTTTCCTGCTGGGCGATTTTATTAGTCTAAAGTCTGCTATTCATTCGAATTATATACATGCACAGTAAAATTACACTCTCTTCAACTATTTGAGAAAAAGAATCGATAGTTTCCAGTAGGATTGCTCGGCAACTGCTGTATATAATACTAAATTTTCATGGTTTGAAGACGTCCAACAACCCGAAAAGAGTGGTACATTATACATGGAAATGTGTATGTATTACTTCAATAATTGTATTGACACTGTGCAGCTACATGTATATATACTATATATTATACTGTCAGGTACGCGAACGTACACAGGTAATATTTCATTGTTCGCACACCTGTAGAGCTGATTGACTGTCACGCTATATTGGAACACAGATGAATGACGACTATCCGGGCCCTGCATCCTCCGTAAATATCACTTATAAACAACGGAAATTGTAAGCGATTGAATAAACTCTTAGTAAAAGTAAAATAGAATGTTCAGAAATATGCAAAAACTGTCATGTTAATCATGGTATTTCACAACAACAAAAAGTGTGTAAAGACTGACAATAACCCTATTATAATGCAGACTGAGTTGGGCTTAGGAAGCAAGTTAAGGTTGATCTGAGTTTATATCCGTATAATGTCCAAGCCTGTCTGGGGAAGGGACTCAGTATACAGACCTTACCCGTGAAAATAATTTTACCTTTCAGAGCTCTGAATGGCACAATGGGCAATAATATAATTCTGAGTATTATAATATTTCTCATTCAATGTTACGCTGTTATCTCAATGACAGTCAGGGTAGTACGTACACGCCGGTTACGGAGCAGTCAACCTATGTGTAGCGATATGTGGCCGATATGCACGAAAATAAAGACATGTCTAAAGATTGATTGATTTATTATATCCGAAATTCGACGTGTTCCCTTGACCCGAAAGTTTATATTTGACATTGGTGACACATTCAGACGATTATTTCAAGAAAAAGAGCCAACATGCTATGTTGAAATTTTGATATGTTACTCCAAAGATGTTGCTCTTGACCAGGTTAGATGGAATGTTGGCTATCAAATATTGGGAATTGAAATTAATTGTTACAATGAAACATATAGTATATATAAACGGGTGCTTAACGGGAAAAGTTACTCTCTACAAAATACCAGAAAAGTGTGGTTGTCTCTGTATGTCAATATGCTGAGTATTTGCTTGTCTGCCACCCATCCTTCCATAATTTGTTTATCTAGTTCGTACTTGAACACATATTTTCATTTTCAGTAATTCTTTTTTGTATTTTTTAATTCGTTAGCTAACGTTTACTCTTACATAATAGGCATTGCAATTTACTTAACTATAATCGTCATTTTAGGAATAATCAGAACTAGATTCATCATATCTCTCATGTCGATTTCGTACTGATCAGATTCCAAAT
>NW_018408866.1:675070-707110 GCF_002113885.1 Mizuhopecten yessoensis
CATAAGTTTTCATAATCAATGCAAAATTCCGTTCCTTTACTGTTCACATTGATATCACTTTGATGAATTTACAATGACAATTAAATGCAAAGTTACAGATAGTGTATACTGAAAAATAATGTTACTTTTAACAACATTTTAATTCAATAATTACATGAACAACATCATTCATACAAAATCGCATGCGGTAGATGAATAAGGATTAGACAGCAAACTCAAACTGTAGGTATGTCATCTCCTTTAGTTTTGTCTGCATGTATGGATATAATGAGTAATGTTGTTTAACATTGTAAAAAAATAGAACTGATTGCAAATGACAATAAGATACGTAGTACATGTAGTCATTAAAATTTACATGTTTATAATCGTTTTCCTTTAGGAATTATCAAAACAAGATTCATCATATCTCTCATGTCGATTTCGTACTGATCAGATTCCAAATATCTACCTTTTTCCTTTACTTGCAAATACAGCGGATTCTTGTGATATCTTTGATCGAAATGGTATGTAAAAAATAATTAAAGAAAGAATTGATTAGTCAGGATGTACATGGTCGGATTTAAGTCCCACGTGATTGGTGATTTATTAACATTTCTTATACAATATACAGATTATTGAATAACTATTTAACAAGACATTTGAAGCCAAATTGCCTTAAGTGATTATCAATTTGGATAACCCACTTCAGCTAAATGTTCCTACTAATATATTCGTAATCAGCAGAGTGGCGCAGTGGAAGCGTGTTGGGACCATAACCCAGAGGTCCAAGGATGGACACCTCGCTCTGCTAATATGCACATATATTTTTTTAGTCCAATCCTTTCCATTTATTAAATGTCAAATATAGGACATGATTTCATAATTTCATTGAAATGCCCCGCGTCCAGTAAATAAATCTAGTTTCAAAATGATCTCTCTCAACAATCCAATATTTTCCAAATGATATTTTGACTAATCGAATCCACACTTTCTTTTATTTTCCAGAAAAAATAGTTTTGTCATTCATAGAAAATACACAGTAAGAAGAGTGTCGCAGAGGTCCGAGGATCGAAAAACTCACTCTGCTTTGCTAAGATACACAGTTTTGAGGAGTTGCTGTGTCTTGTTACGAAAGACGTGCGGGTCTCAAGCATTTGAAGTGAACATGCTTTCAGGATAGCACTTGAGAAATGGCTAGAAGTTTATCTTGTAGGACGTTTAGTGATGGTTTCTAAGAACTGTCGGCTCATAGCTCACTTATAGAAAATAAAATGTAAGCGTTAACTTTGGAGCATGTTGGTAGCGAGGCCGCCAGATGGTACGCAGATTATATATCGTTAATATACATTTTGAAAACCATAGTAAAAAGAAGTTTTAATAGGATCATTTATCAATTGTTTAATGTAAAGTAGTTTAAACAAAGTTAAGCCATTATGTCTCTGTGAATGTTGTAAACAGACTTTTTTTTCTGTCATAATCAACTGTTAAATTTTATTTCCGTTTGAACTGCCATTTTCACTAGTCGTCTATATCCATGTCTTTATATATAATATATATTAACATTGGAATCTGCAAGCGAAGCGGTAGTCTATTCTTTGTGAGATTGAATTGTGGGGTTCGGGTCGGCGGAGCGACACCGGTCACCCGTTCAAGTTCGTTACACAGAAGCGCCCTGATGGTGCATAATCGAAACCAGACCCGGCAGTGCCAGGCATTGAGGTGTTAAAGGAAACAGTAGTGGTACCAAAACGAGACTTTCATCAATTCAAATTCAAATTCTTTATTTCATCTTTAGTATATACATCTCATCGATTCCAAGGAAATTTCATAATATACATTCAAAATCAGCACAGGCTGTAAGATACAATCAGCATATGGAATTTATAATTTAGACACATGTCTTTTTATGAACTAAGAACTTGCAATTCAAATTAGTTAGCAGCCAACAGAGAAGAACGTAGTAAACATTCATGATATATGAATTTACCAAGGTTAGTTAATTCTTTAATATTAACGGTTGATAATATTTTATTATGCCTTCCAGTTTCCATTTAAAAATAGTGTGAAGACAGTCGTATTTTGACAATTGCTTTTTTGACTTAACAGGAATAGGTTTACCCCCTGCACTTGGAAGAGGTTAAGAAAAACATCTCACAGTCTTGTTTGAAAATATCTTACAATCTCTGTTTTACTAAAACCAAAACATGATGTGTATTGAAGCCACCCTGTGCTTGCCAGTACTCCAGTAGAACAGAGTTCTTGTTTAACAGAAGCCATTCATTTTTTACAATATGTGTTCGATTCACACTCATTGTACATATCTTGATAACATGCATTTAAAATACAGTTGCTAGAAGTCAATAGTTTATACCACTTCAAAATTCTGATTTTCCTCGAAGTGATTAGAGAATATCTAACCAGTTCAAAATAGATAATTGAGTTTGGTGTAGATTTTCGAACTCCTACAATATTCTTACAAAATATTCTAGATGTAGTTGTTCGATATCAGGCGCTTTGTGTAAACCCCACACTTCGCAAGCATAGTTGACATATGTGTCAAAAAGTGACAACAGTGTGCAGAAATTTAACAATATAGATTTGCATTATCTTTTGGGAGAAAATGAGCTTTCCTACCCTTTGACGCTAATTGTTTCTGCGTTAATTTTAAAATTACCATTATAATTAAGTTTTGCCCCCAAATAAGAAAAAGAATTTACAGACTCAAGTGCGACACCATCATATGTTTCATTTGTGAGTAATACAGCCGCTTTTCTAAAAACTACAGTTTTTGTTTTTTTCAACGTTAACTGTTAGAGACCACCTCCTAGTATATAATAACAATTCATCTAACATGGGTTGTTGGCCGTCAACACTTTCCGGAGTTGTAAAGGGAAACTGACAAAGTACATAAAACAATAACTACATAACAGGAGGTGTATTTTGTATATCGTTCCGGATGTTTTAAGGGTTATAAGACAGGTCTAATTTCATGTCTGCAAATGTTCAACACAAATGCAGCAATCCCTCTTGTACATGTTCTCTCAAACGCGGATATTGTATAGAGATTGCCCATGCAACTATTGAATCGAGTATGTTTGACCTGGTAAATAGCATTAAACTTGTCGAAACACCTAAATGTAATTTGATCTTTAAATGTTACAACGTGTCTATTCCCATCTAACTCTAGATTTATTTGGCAGAAAGCTGTGTGAGAGGGAATTTTACAGAAAGGTAAATTATCACAGTATGATAGGTTGTTCAAAATACGTGTAAAAGATCATGGAATAATAGTACAGGTTGGAATTTACATAATGTATACAATAACGAAATTTTATCAGCATTACTTAGTTTGTCGAAAGATGGCCGAAGTAAAAAAGCAAAAGCAGACACCTGTAGCGCTCTTATGTGCCACCAAACTCATTTTGCAGGTATGTGAATCTAGACAGTTGTCACTAGTGTTGAACTTCAAATATTAACGCTATTAGCTCAAAAGCTTAGTAATAACACATAGTAAATGATTTAGTTGTGTGAGCCCCGAAGATAAGATAAGGAGCGCAGACACGCAGACACGCAAAAACGCAGAGACGCAAAGGGGAGTTAATTCCAGATTCCACGCTTTGCAATACGATTAAAGTTGGAATTTCCTTGATACATACGAATGTATAATGCTTGTATTTTATCAATTTTTAATGAATGTCTTTTTACAGTGTATATTGTTCCCATTGTAATCCTCGATCGGGCGAGAATAATGAGAATACTTAAAATGATATAGCTGAAAAACAGGTATTAAATAAACAAATCAGAGACAGCATTTGTTCCAATCATTCTAAACTTTAATTAATAAATCCTGATTTACTTTGTTAATTATAACATTAAATTGAAATTATGAAAGATGATAATCGTATGTGTATACACCTGCCAAAAGTCAGGCTGGATAAAGCAATGGACACGTATGCTTGTGATTTCGTTGTGTTACTCATGCGGGAGTCTGGCTTTCTTCGTCACAGAGGTCCTCTATTTGGTATCATCGCAGATACCATCGTGAGCATTATTGGACCCCCTAGAAAATATATGCGGATGTATGTTAGAAATGCAATACATTTTGTTACATGAAATAAAATACATTTGCTATATATTAATTCATTAACCGATTAATCATCATTTCGTAAATATTAAATAAAAAGCAAGTTAGAGGAGATATAAACAAATAATTCACAATCAATTCAAATTAAATTTTTTTTATCATGGCCGAGGAAGGAATATTTCTCATTCCGAATCTTCTTCACACAGGTTTATTCAAATATAAAGGAAAATTAAAGAGGATTAATTTTCTTTCATGATTGATATGTGAAATTTTGACTTTTCGTTACACATAATTGGATTGTTGTCGCATTTTAGAAAACTATTCTCCATCGTACATATATATATATATTGTAAACCAAGCCATCTATAAGTTCGTAATACAAGTTTAAAATGTCATTACTATGCATTTTATATATTTATCAAGTTTATTTGATATGTTTTAATGCTCAAAGAAGAAACAAAGGAAAATGTGATATCTTATGCATATCCGTGTTTGGAAAATTAAACACTTAACTTATCCGTACTTTGTGCGTAAAATCAACTTATTCTCAACAAAGATATGTCACACATAAATGTATTAGCTATGTATCTGTATTACCATAACTAAGACGGTTGTTAATGGTGGACCATTTTGTACTACAAATCGGTTATCATATCTGATATGTTTACTTTAGCGTGTTTTGCATGTAATCGCATAAGTAGAAAATTTTAAAATACCGCATTTTGTGTTTGTTCAGATTCCGTAAAACAAACAAAGTATGCACTTATAATGTTTTAATAAATTTGTTTGAAAAAAAGTCGCTTTGGGCATATTCGAGAAAACAGTTTTCGACAAAACCAAATGATGTAATGTGAAGAAAACGTGTCAGATACATATACCACTGAAGACTTATATCAGTGTTGCTATGTATGTATACATACGAGCATTCTCTGCTGCAGTCGTTAGTGTAGGTTACTCCATCATCACCACAAACAGGCTCGTAGTCCATGGTACAGACACACAGGGCGTTTTCACACTTTCCATTGTGGAGCAGGCGGACATCGCTGAAAAGTGTATATTACAGAAGATTCTAGTTACAGTGTTTAACATGTATAGTATACGGAGTAATAATGTAGATTCATTCGACCAAATTTTCACCAAAATTGATTACATTGTATTGTATCAGTATATTTGTAAATAACGCGGATCATCCTCCTTTACTTAAACTATATTATGAAGAAGCAATCAAAACAGGTAATTTACATTGTCATTATTTTTCTAACTCTTGCTTAAAGTCGATTTGTTCTTAAACGTGTGTGTCTTGAAAGATAGATAAAGTTAATGTTATTCCAATCAAATGTACCGATTAAACATTTATAGCATTACCATCTTTTGCTTTTGGTCAAAATGCACGTGTAGTTTTATCGAACAATTAAAAACAATCAATTATATTTTGGTTTTGAAAAATGGCTTAAGCATGAACCTTTGATTAATGCATATGTAGATATATGAACTAGTGCAGTGGAATCAAAATACGTTATTGAAACAGATTCATCTGTAAAAAGAAGAGTCTTGAACGTTTCAACCCGATCCAAACAATCCTGCATACTAACTTGCACTTTCTCATGCAATCGTTTCCATAAGTTTTGCCGTCAGCACCACATACAGGAGTGTGGTCCATTGTGCATGCACATGCAGGCTCCTCTTCTTCTTCTTGGATAATCGCTGTCAGGGCGACAGAAACGCAGACGGCAAAGAAAACCAATGTCAGCTTCATGATGAGGATTAGTGTTTCGGGATAATACCTGGGAAATGTGAATCATATATTAACATGGGATATAAAATAATACATCTAATNGGTGTCGGGATAATACCTGGAAAATGTGAATTATATATTAACATGGGATATAAAATAATACATCTAATACATTTTAATAGACAAGATGTCAATGATTATGACCCTAGATGAGCTATCCATTTTCACTATTCTGAATAAGTCGAAATATATATATGTATGATGATAGATAAAGTAATTACGCTTGTTTGTTTTGCAGATCATTCATTGTAAACGGTCTTGTCATACAACATTAGAACTGACAAACTGTATATAATTTAACACATTCAGTGTCTCAATGATGAAAGCATTATTCAGTGGGTAAAATACTTGGTACAGTGTAACAATGTAGAAGATACTGTATTATGTTACAAACCTGTACTGGTGGTCTTCAGATCACTTGGGAACGTTTAGTTACTGGTCACTCCCGAGTTACACTATTTATAGGCAGTCATTTCTGTTCATCATCAATTATATACAGATGATACACGTTTATGAATATAAACAATTGTCAGGCAAGTAACATATTTGCAAAGGCCTCCGGCCTGTTGATCTGTTTACATGACACCACGTTTATATCTAAATGTAAAACATTTGAACCTCCATCAAATCGACGATGTATTGTATCGTATTTATCGTGTGGTATAGCATTGAATTCTTATAAATACGAAACCTATCAGAAGACGTAAGTCAGTTGTATCATACAACCATGAAAAGTTTCAAAACATAGATCATTAAGCTTTAACTTACAATTTATGTATCAATATCCGCACCAGTTAGAGTACCAATTAAATGAAGCAAATGGCAATTTAAATAAAACATCTTCGAGGTAAGTAAGTCGTTATAGAAATTGCACACATGCATTTTAGAGCCATTTACTATTTCTTTAATATATATGTTCATTAATCTTATCAACAAAAGTTGCGATAATACTAGTTGCATTTTCCAGTTATGGTGAAAATGTATGCTTGTGTCGTTTTGAAATTTGAATCAAAATGTTTCCTTAATATACTGCAAAAATACATAATTGTCAACATTTTAAATTGACGAATACATTCATGTTTTTGATTTTGCCCCACTTTTATTTAGAATTGATGATTTCTGATATTTCATGAATTCTTGTCGTTGTTTTCTTAAATTGCTTCATTTTACCTTAGTTAAAAGCTTTCTTATTAACGATTTTTTTAACCTGATTTCCTTGGATGTCAGTGCTTGTCAAGATTAAAGAAATATTTCAATTTGTCTTCATCTATAAGAGACTTTCCAGGATTTTAAAGGAAACAACAAAACATCCCCCTTTGCTAAATCAACTGACCTACCTTTCGTTTCTGGTTGAGTGGAATGATTATTTCACTTTATTTTTTGTTGATGTCTCCTAAGTTTTTATAATTGTCTTTTTTTAGGATTGATTTAAAGTAGCTTTTTACGTCTTACCTTCTGTTGTGCGTCACCTAAATCATACAATAGTAAAACTACCGTAGCACTATTGTAACGTGACTCAAACATACTATTGTTTGTTTCCATACATTCAATATAGACCTTTCTTTATCAAATGTCAGCTTCAGCGTCACTATGTTCAACTTATTCTAAAATTCATAAATGCACAAATTCCGTACAAAATAATTGGCAAACCAATCTATTGTATCAAGTTTTATGTCAAAGAAATAATAACCGCTATGATAGCAAGAGGCCAAGGGCCACCAAGTTCTCTGAAAATGTTACCGAAGTGCCTGAAACTGCATAACCTATGTTGTTGGTCGTATCAACTTTTTTCCTCAAATATTTTCATTCTTCTGCCAGTAACTCGTCATGAACTGCTAAAACGATACTCTAGTAAAGGTACAAACATTTCCTTTAATATTGATATTGATGACATTTTTGTTCCCCGATATTTATCTGCATACAATTGTAAAGCCTTTTCTGCAAATCCGGAATACGGATTTCAGTTCTCGGGGTTATTTATAGCCCAGAGACTAAGGCCATGGATCTTCCATTTTTTCAAAGGTAAGGTCAAAGCCTATGGAGATTTAACATTAGCGTCGGCCCCGCTTGGAATTTCAAAACAGGAAAAATCTAAAAAGGTATGGGTATAGGAAGCTTAAATCAGGAACAGTCAGTTTCAGAATTCATTTTATGATAAATGGGACCTCATTGACTCTCACCTGTGTGGGTATTAAAGGTGCGGCAATACAATTCCTTCTAGAGCATTTAAATGACACAATAATTGTAAAATCATCGTGTGCAACATATTCCAACTCTTGTTTTGATACCGAATATTACACTATTTCAAGATAGAATTGTTCTTTTTATTGAAGATTTAAGCAGAAAATATGTGAAATTTTATAACTCATGAGAAAATTTCCAAATAAATTTATATAGCTCTTAACCGAGTCTATTTTTCCATACTTGCTTAAAAATTAGCTACTAATAATATCTTTTAACATCAGGAATTTAAAATAAAAATGACAACCGGTAAATTTGACAAATTACACTTTTGATTAAAAAAAAGAAAACCATAGCTTTCTTCCCACTTTTCTTTTAACTTGTGTTTCTTCATGACCAAAGATCCTTGGGTCTTGATATTTGGCAAGTAGGTTGTTTATGTGAATGTATTAAAGTTTTGTAAACGGTCATGACCATGACCTTCGTTCGAGTCACAAAAATCAAATGTGCTAAACTATTTTTTGTATGGGGAGTCAGACAAGATTAGCCTTCCTTGTTTTATTTGTTTAGAGCTAACGACATAAAATAAAATTCCTACATATTTTGTTTAATTAATGGACAATAGGCAAAATAAAATATAAACTAGAACTGTAAACCAAAGGCTAACTAATACATATACCTTCGCTCCTATATAAACCAGAACTGTAAGCTAAAGGCTAACTAAGGCAAAGTATTGCAAAGCAACCCATAGTCCACCAACAGTAATTATTTAAGTATATAGGTCGCTGATATACTTCCTGTACTCCCTCCTTAACAAAATACCATAACTCTCTGAAATTGGTTGAAATTAAAAAATAATACCCTGATGCACGACATCAGGGGGTAATTACCATATATGTAGTAAACTTTCATTGAAATCGGCCAAGTAGTTAATGAGACAGACAAATGTTTTCTTTCAATAAAGGACAGTAACTCCTTTTTAAAAGGTCGTAATAAAAACATACTACTTGGATGAACAATGTTAGGGGACAGGTACCATATCTGTAAACTTCCGTTGAAATTGGCCCCATAGTTTTAAAGGAGTTGTCTGGACAAATTTTTTTCAAAAAAGGGCCATTACTCCGTAAAAAGGGTCAGATTGAAAAAAAAATATACCTGGATTCACAATATCAGGTGGAAGTTATCATATCCGGGAACTTTCGTTGAAATTTGTCTATTACTTTAGAAGGAGTTGTCCGGACAAACTTTGGCAGACAAGCTGATTCCCGTATACCCCCTAACTTCGTTGCAGGGGATATAATAAAGTGCATAATAGTTTACTATTAAGATGATTTTATTGTTTATATATAATTGCATATCTTTTTCTATAACATAATCTCAACCTGAAGTAGTTCTCCAGAGGAAAGATTACTTTGGCAGAATACATATTCTTGGGTTATTACTGCTGTACATAACTTTAAAACATGCATAATATAATAAAGTGTTTTGGTATGATACAAAAACAGAAAATGTATCGGTATTTACCATAATAAACATTGATAATGAAATCTCCAAAATTATGTGAAATTGGGCATTGATCATGTTTGGCATGTAAAGTACTTCACCGGT
Organism: Mizuhopecten yessoensis; assembly: GCF_002113885.1. NCBI lineage: Eukaryota > Metazoa > Mollusca > Bivalvia > Pectinida > Pectinidae > Mizuhopecten > Mizuhopecten yessoensis. Next base: position 684,718 of record NW_018408866.1, read on the forward strand.
TTCGATATTACATACAAATGATTCTGTAGACAGAATATATATATGGAAAGTTTTTAAAGAAGTTTGAAATATAGACTACCATTGTAACTATATATAGGCAAGTTGACAATGTTGGTTACATTTTAAATTTTGTGAATTTTTAATATGTTTTTTCTAGTATTACTAAGCTTACTTCATGTGTACCAATATGACATATTTAGTATCCTAATAACAATCATTTTATTCTTTATACACTTTCATAATTCATTTTCAAAATAACATTCGCCTGTAATATTTATCTGTCATTTTGTGAGGATGCTTCCGTCACTCAACCTGGTGTTATGCAAGGAGGTCTTCTACGGTTATCAGTGGTAATTAGGAGTAATCATGTATGCAGTTATTGATCATTTTTATGTATCTACATATGGCAAAAGAACAAAAGTATTATATGAATTTACTATATGTTTTTAGTTGACCAAGCGTTTAACCTTTTAACCTTTAAAGGTGTGCTGGTAAGCTTGGTCGGGATAAAGTAATTAATTTTAAAAGTTTACAGTGATATCATCAACCTCCACAGCACACAGCTAAGAGGGAGGGGCGGGTGGTGGGCTATCAGCATAATCAGCTAAGCAGCTAACCTGTTAAGATAATGACAGCAGGTATTTTCATATTCATTTTTCTCATAAAGTGGCGATAGGTCTGCAAGCTAGCATACCGTCTGAATATGCTAGAGGACCTTAATTGATATATTCTTGATATGAATAATTTTTAGGGGAGCAAGTTCAGTATGTCGTTAATGGTAATACGGTAACAGTCGCATCTGCACCACGAGACGAGGTCATTGTGAAGCAGCGATTGTTGCGCGTATCGTGTAAGCTATTTTATTTACTACAGTGATATGTGTTGGCACGATGGCTGAACGTTGTGCGATAGCAAGCGTGGTTGGTGTTAATTGAAGAATGGCTTAACAATTTATACGGTTTCGTATTTAAACATATAAACTTGATAGCTTTAAGTATGTTTTGAAATTCTAGCTAGATCTATGCGCTTATCTTTCTATCTGTAATATATTTCTATGATACTTAACGTCCAGTAGTATTTTCATAACGGTCATACGGTATCGATTCAATTCATTTTCACATGTCAGCTATCTGTGTCAGGCACAGGCCAGGTACAACTCCGGTCACTCATCAAAATTATACTTACCTGTTCTATTACCTCGGATCCAACACATTGACGACAGTCTAACGGTCACTGTAAACATGTGTAACAGGCATTGCAAAATATAACACAATCTGAACTATTGTGATGAGAAATTTATATACATCGTGAACATTATTGTATACTAGCCTTCCTGATTTTCAGGTCGTTATATTGATTACTAAATTGTACCAAATCGCACGGTTGTGTGCACCCTGTGTGGACGATGTGCGGTCGCTGTGCGGTCACACTACTGTAAGATTGCTATAACAGTAGCTTGCTTTAGTTGTGGAAAAGTAGGTGATATAGAATGTTATTAACCCTTCAAAATGTAAACAGTTTGGAGAATTTTATATCCAACAAGTCGGATGTGAATTGAGACTACGTATGAATGTACATACACAACAAATAAAGGATAATGAATTAAAAAAAAAGGTTTTAAAAATGTCGAAAGATCAGCATCCATACTGATTGCCATTTCCCCCTGATTTTCTTCTTCTAAAAATCATAAAACCAGTGTGGGATAAGTAGGCGGAACCTTAGATCTGTTGATAATAATTGCCATAAAAAATACATTTCTTTTGAGAACAATGGCCAAAACATTAAAAATAAATTCTCATTTGATTTTAAATGAATTTTTGTATAAATTTTGCAAAGAAACAGAACAAAAGTAATCAATGTTTTTATTAATAAATATTTATATTGCCGTTAATATCACCGATGCATGTACATCTCTGCCTATAAGGTTGATTTAAGTTTTGAACGTTGAGTGTTATCTGCGAATGAGTTGCTGAATATCAATATTTTCACTATAGGTTCATACTCGTTTCAACTCAATTTTAACAAACATTTGTAGTTTCCATTTAGTGAATGGTGCTGCGTTCGTTTCAGTAGATTTATCATTAGGTTGATATATTGCACCCAGTGACCGACATCAACGTAATGTTTTAAACTAGACAACGTTTATCATTTGAAATGAAATATCGCATTTTTGACCGCAGGAAAAGGAAAGAACTACAAATCTTATTTGATATTTCAACAGACGCCAGATACTCTTGTTCAGGAAATTATATTATAGCTAACATGTAAATGGGTAGATGAGAAACGTATAAATACACCTGTTGCACGCCGTATATCAGTACTAATTACACGCACCTGTAGGCTGCAACAGCTGGATACTGAGTACGGCGCAGTAATATCTGGCATAAACCTTTAGGCAAAGCCTTTATACCGGTCAAACTAGGTCACCCGTCAACTAACTGGTCATCTATGTCCAGTGTAGCCCTGCAGACATTGGTAAACATGACGCACCATAGACGAGCCGCCATTGATCTCAACTATATCAAAGTGGCGGCGGTGATCCTTCCAAACAATAGATTATTTCGTTTTAATAAGAATAAATTACTATACTATTACAGCATTTGGTAACACATCGTGAATGCACAGTTGTTCTAGTCGCATTTACTGAATATATATATTACATTACTTTTATTGTTTTCACGAAGGAGCTCTTCGGAAACATTACATAACTTTCCTCATTAGATATATCTTATGGTTTGTCTTTGTGACTGTGGTAGGTTGAGAGGTTCAGTGGATAGCTCACATTCAATTTAACAAGAGTTCGATTCCCCACTGGAAGTGAAAAGGTATTGGGTAATTACCTACCAGACCTGATGGGTTTATTCTGAAACTCTGGCTTCTTTCCATATTAAGACCCGAAGTGCCTCCGTCCGGGACTATTAAAGTGATTGAGAGAGGTCGATAGATCTTGTTCCATAATAATTGCAAAGATGATAATGTAACCTGTTTACGTTTCTGTAATGATAGATAACGGAGACCATCGTGAATTTGATTGGAGACATTCCAGAAACACGATCACTGTTATTCGATATACTGTTTACTGGGGAATTTTCACCCAGTCATCTTTCGTCTTTCGCCGGAAAAATCCATGTTCGCCCTGTGTTACTTTCTGTTATTATTTCGTTCACTAATGATAAATTATGTCATGATACATTCTCCCTAACTACGCAGGGCGATACAGGTGCAAATCAAAGTGCAGCGAAAATGTTCCCGTGCACAGTATAAGAGATATATTAGAGATACACATTTAATGTGATTCGATATATGCGCGATAAATGCGATATTTGTATACATGTTTTCAGCTTTCTACAGTCTAATCTGCCCTAGTAAAAAAAATATCAAAAAATATATATATATCACAAGGTCCATACACGAGAATAATATCACAACACGATACAAAATGATAACATAGTAAGTGAGATGATGCCTGTACCAAAATAAAAGAGAAGTCATCATGACCCCAATAAATATAAGAGCAGGTTGGATTTTGAATTCATTTTATGCCTAATGGCATTCAAAGTTTTATAGATCAAACCGTTGTATTAAACAACAATTATTTTACAGTATTAATACATTGCTTGATTGAATAAAGTCAAGGAAGTAAACATTTCAAAACCTTCAAAATATGAACGTTTTGCCGAATTTTCGATTCATGTATACTACAACTCCAAAATTTTATTCAACCGTGCGTACTTTACGGCTTACGTTCTAATTAAAATCTGAAGATGTAACTGATTAGATACTGCTGATAATATGTCGTACATCTGTCATAGGCTATCCTACTTCAATGGAAATGGACGTATAAAAGTAGACTTATGTAAACATCTAGTCTATTTCACATCAGAAGCATCACACCAGTAAATAACCGCGGTAAGTGTACTGTATGCTATCTCTAGCACTATGTAATAACAATATAACTGGTTTAACTAGTATCATGCAATGCCAACGCAATTGATAAAATTAATAATATATTAATGTCAATAATACCATGTAATGTTAATAGAATATGTATGCCGGTATTATTGAGTTTAATGTCAATAACATATATATATATATATATCGCTAGCACCAGGTTATGTCATAATTATTAACTTTTACCATGTAACGTCAAAATATGTGATATCATTTAATGTAAATTAATTAATTATGATTAGAACCATATAATACACTTATAATTAATATCACTTGCACCATAAAATACCAACATATTTTATTATTTCATTTGTAACATGTAATGTCAATTACATTAATATGAGTAGAATCATATAATACACTTATAATTAATATCACTTGTACCATGAAATACCAACATATTTTATAATTTCATTTGTACCATGTAATGTCAATTAAATTAATATGATTAGAACCATTTAATACACTTATAATTCATATCACATGTACCATGAAATACCAACATATTTGGTTATTTCATTTGTGCAATTTAATGCCAGTTAAATCAATATGATTAGAACCATAAAATGCACACATTATAAATATCAGTATTTCTATGTCATACCATCATATACAATATCACAGGTTATGCCAATTATATCATTATGATTAGACCCATAAAATGCACACTTTATAAATATCACTGTTTATATGTAATACCATCATATACAATATCACTTGTACCAGGTAATGCAAATCAAATTAGTATGATTAGGACCATATGGTACAAAACATAATCAATAAAACACTATTACTATGTAATACCAATATCGATTGTTTAATGTAGTCTCATTAAAATTAATATCACGAGTACTACGTTATACCAATAGTATTGATATCATTTGTACTATTTTATTCTAATCGGATTTATTAGTCATCTGGCACAGCAGTAGAAACATATATGAACATAACACTGAAATCCATTACAGGCGTAAGATGATGATGATATCTTTGACTGTCCTGTTCGTGGTGGGCGTACTGATGACACCAATGATGGTGAAAGCTGCCGTAAGTGATCAGTGTTTTAACATTAGTTTAAAATATTAAAATTTTCTCTATGATAGAATGAAAGATAACACCAAATTTAGCTGTGCTTGATTATTTAACGAATTCATTTTGATTATTATTCCAGGAATGATATTGAACATGTCTCTACCTTTAAGTTTTAAGACATTACGCCCGCTTACATTTTTCCATATTTAAAAAACATGGGGTCAATGTTGTTTAAGATAACGAAATTCGGATTAAAATAATTCAGTTTGTGGTTATACTCAATTGTGTTAAAAACAAATTATTCTATTTCTTCAAAAAATATTTGTTAGCTTTGTGGGTGCACACTGAATATGGATCCTGTCTGTGGAATAGATGGTAACACCTACCCTAACGAGTGTACCATGTCCTGCGAGTAAGCATGATTTAATTTTATTGGTTGAATAAGTATCGTCATTCTTTGCTGTGTATATGCAGGCAAAATTATACTTTTTTCGTTAACATTTTATCGTTTATGATATCTTTACTTCTATCATCTTTTAGCCTTTTCTACTATAGTTTGATCCTTTGAATATTCATGTTATTAAATACACTGCATTTGATTATATCCTGTGTTAAAATATAAAATATTACTTATAACGAAGCAGTGATGTTCTCTACTGTCAACTGTAATCTGTAATATTTTCATTAGCTCAACATTTGGATTTTGAATTAAGCTCTTGTTCAATTGCAAAACAAACGGTATTACAATATGAAATAGTGAAAATAAATGGGGCAATAAAGGCTCAGGTAATTAACAATAACTGATTTTCATAAATTAAAAAAATACACATTGAATATTTTCATGATTTCAGAGGAGTTTCCCTTGACCATTATGGAGACTGTAATAAGGTAAAAAAAATAGTTCAATAGTAATTTTCTTCGAATTGCCAGAAACTTACTTATATATCCTGTATACAGACAAACTGAGACATTATCTACACATCCTGTGTACAGACAAACCTAGACCATACAATGTATCTACATAACCCATGTACAGACACACCTAAACAGTATATACATATCATGTGTACAGACACACCAAGACCATAAATACATATACCATGTACAAACACAGCTAGACCTTATGTACATATACCGTGTCCAGACACACCTAGACCTTAAATACATATACTGTGTACAGACACACTTAAACCTCATATACATATACCGTGTACAGACACACTTAGACCTTATATACATATTTTGTACAGACACACCTAGACCTTATATACACATTATATGTACAGACACACCTAGACATTATATACACATCCTGTGTACAGACATACCTATAACTTGCATACATATCCGGTGAACAGACACACCTAGACCTTATCTACACATCCTATGTACAGACATACATATATCCGATTAACACATCATGTATACAGACAAACTTAGACCTTATTTACACATCCTGCGTACAGACATACCTTGACCATACAAGGTATTCACATATCCGATGTACAGACACACTTTAATAGTATGTACATAACCTGTGAACATACACAAATCGACCTTATATACACATCCTTTGTACAGACTAATCTAGACCTTATCTATACATCCTGTGTACAGACAAAAAAAAGTTAAAGGTAATAATGTTGTCTTAAGATAACGAAATTCGTATTAGAATAATTCAGTTTGTGGTTATACTCAATTGTGTTAAAAACAAATTATTCTATTTCTTCATAACATATTTGTTAGCTTTGTGCGTGCCCACTGAATATGGATCCTGTCTGTGGAATAGATGGAAACACCTACCCTAACGAGTGTACCATGTCCTGCGAGTAAGCATGATTTAATTTTATTATTTGAATAAGTATCGTCAATCTTTGCTGTGTATATGCAGGCAAAATTATACTTTTTTCGTTAACATTTTATCGTTTATGATATCTTTACTTATATAATATTTTAGCCTTTTCTACAATAGTTTGATCCTTTGAATATTCATGTTATTAAATACACTGCATTTGATTATATCCTGTGTTAAAATACAAAATATTACTTATAACGAAGCAGTGATGTTCTCTGCTGTTAAATGTAATCTGCAATATTTTCATTAGCTCAACATTTGGATTGTGAATTAAGCTCTTGTTCAATTGCAAAACAAACGGTATTACAATATGAAATAGTGAAAATAAATGGGGGAATGAAGGCTCAGGTAATTAACAATAACTGATTTTCATAAATTAGAAAAAATACACATTGAATATTTTCATGATTTCAGAGGAGTTTCTCTTGACCATTACGGAGACTGTAATAAGGTAAAAAAAAATAGTTCAATAGTATTTTTTTTGGAATTGCCAGAAACTTATTTATATATCCTGTATACAGACAAACTAAGACCTTATCTACACATCCTGTGTACAGACAAAACAAGTTAAAGGTAATAATGTTGTCTTAAGATAGACCTTATATACATCTCTTTGTACACACACACCTAGACCTTATATACACATTCTATGTACAGACACACCTATACCTAGACACACCTATAACTTGTATACATATCCGGTGAACAGACACACCTAGACCTTATCTACACATCCTATGTACAGACATACATATATTTGATTAACACATCCTGTATACAGACAACCTTAGACTTTATCTACACATCCTGCGTACAGAAATACCTAGACCATACAAGGTATTCACATATCCGATGTCCAGACACACCTAAATAGTATGTACATATCCTGTGAACATACACACCTCGACCTTATATACACATCCTGTGTACAGACAAACCTAGACCTTATCTACACATCCTGTGTACAGACAAAACAAGTTAAAGGTAATAATGTTGTCTTAAGATAACGTAATTCGTATTAGAATAATTCAGTTTGTGGTTATAATNCCTATGTACAGACCTTTAACTTGTTTTGTCTGTACACAGGATGTGTAGATAAGGTCTAGGTTTGTCTGTACACAGGATGTGTATATAAGGTCGAGGTGTGTATGTTCACAGGATATGTACATACTATTTAGGTGTGTCAACTGTAATCTTCAATATTTTCATTAGCTCAACATTTAGATTTTGAATTAAGCTCTTGTTCAATTGCAAAACAAACGGTATTACAATATGAAATAGTGAAAATAAATGGGGGAATAAAGGCTCAGGTAATAAACAATAACTGATTTTCATGAATTAAAAAAATACACATTGAATATTTTCATGATTTCAGAGGAGTTTCCCTTAACCATTACGGAGACTGTAATAAGGTAAAAAAAATTAGTTCAATAGTAATTTTCTTGGAATTGCCAGAAACTTATTTATATATCCTGTATACAGACAAACTGAGACCTTATCTACACATCCTATGTACAGACACACCTAGACCATACACTGTATCTACATATCCCATGTACAGACAAACCGAAACATTATGTACATATCATGTGTACAGACACACGTAGATCATACAATGTATAAACATATCCAATGTACAGACACACCTAAACATTATGTACATATCATGTGTACAGACACACGTAGATCATACAATGTATATACATATCCAATGTACAGACACACCTAAACATTATGTACATATCATGTGTACAGACACACGTAGATCATACAATGTATATACATATCCAATGTACAGACACACCTAAACATTATGTACATATCATGTGTACAGACACACGTAGATCATACAATGTATATACATATCCAATGTACAGACACACCTAAACATTATGTACATATCATGTGTACAGACACACGTAGATCATACAATGTATATACATATCCAATGTACAGACACACCTAAACATTATGTACATATCATGTGTACAGACACACGTAGATCATACAATGTATATACATATCCAATGTACAGACACACCTAAACATTATGTACATATCATGTGTACAGACACACGTAGAACGTATTTATATATCCGACATACAGACCAACTGAGACCTTATCTACACATCCTGTGTACAGACACACCTAGACCATACAATGTATCTACATATCCCATGCACAGACACACCTTAACAGTATGTACATATCATGTGTACAGACACACCAAGACTATAAATACATATACCATGTACAGACACAGCTAGACCTTATGTACATATACTGTGTCCAGACACACCTAGACCTTAAATACATATACCGTGTACAGACACACCTAGACCTTATATACATATCTTTGTACAGACACACCTAGACCTTACATACACATTCTATGTACAGACACACCTAGACCTTATATACACATCCTGTGTACAGACACACCTATAACTTGTATACATATCGGGTGAACAGACACACCTAGACCTTATCTACACATCCTATGTACAGACATACAAAGATCTGATTTACACATCCTGTATACAGACAAACTTAGACCTTATCTACACATCCTCGGTACAGGCACACCCAGACCAGACAAGGTATTCACATATCCGATGTCCAGACACACCTAAATAGTATGTACATATCCTGTGAACATACACACCTCGACCTTATATACACATCCTGTATACAGACAAACTTAGACCTTATCTACACATCCTCGGTACAGACACACCTAGACCAGACAAGGTATTCACATATCCGATGTCCAGACACACCTAAATAGTATGTACATATCCTGTGAACATACACAAATCGACCTTATATACACATCCTGTGTACAGACAAACCTATCCTTATCTACACATCCTGTGTACAGACAAAAAAAGTTAAAGGTAATAATGTTGTCTTAAGATAACGAAATTCGTATTAGGATAATTCAGTTTGTGGTTATAATCAATTATGTTAAAAACAAATGATTCTATTTCTTCATAACATATTTGTTAGCTTTGTGGGTGCCCACTGAATATGGATCCTGTCTGTGGAATAGATGGCAACACCTACCCTAACGAGTGTACCATGTCCTGCGAGTAAGCATGATTTAATTTTATTGTTTGAATAAGTATTGTCAATCTTTGCTGTGTATATGCAGGCAAAATTATACTTTTTTCGTTAACATTTTATCGTTTATGATATCTTTACTTATATCATTTTTTAGCCTTTTCTGTTATATTATGACTCTTTGAATATTTATGTTATTAAATTACACTCCATTTGATTATATCCTGTGTTAAAATATAAAATATTACTTATAACGAAGCAGTGATGTTCTCTCCTGTCAACTGTAATCTGCAATAAGTTCATTAGCTCAACATTTGGATTTTGAATTAAGCTCTTGTTCAATTACAAAACAAACGGTATTACAATATGAAATATGTGAAAATAAATGGGGCAAAAACGGCTCAGGTAATAAACAATAACTGATTTTCATAAATTAAAAAAATACACACTGAATATTTTCATGATTTCAGAGGAGTTTCCCTTGACCATTACGGAGACTGTAATAAGGTAAAAAAATAGTTCAATAGTAATTTTCTTGGAATTGCCAGAAATTATAATCAACACATGCAATCATGTTTGCTCAAATTATTTAATATCTTGATGTAGGACTTGCATATCCTGGGTACAGACACACCTAAATAGAATTTACATATCCTGTGAACATACACACCTCGACCTTATATACATATCCTGTGTACAGACACACCTAGACCTTATATACACATCCTGTGTACAGACACAGCTAGACCTTATATACATATACTGTGTCCAGACACACCTAGACCTTACATACATACACTGTGTCCAGACACACCTAGACCTTATATACATATACTGTGTACAGACACACTTAAACCTTATATACATATACCGTGTACAGACACACTTAGACTAGACCTTATATACACATCCTGTCTACAGACACACCTATAACTTGTATACATATCCGGTGAACAGACACACCTAGACCTTATCTAATCATCCAGTGTACAGACATACATAGATTTGATTTACACATCCTGTATACAGACCAATTAAGACCTTATCTACACATCCTGGGTACAGACACACCTAGACCATACAAGGTATTTACATATCCGATGTACAGACACACCTAAATAGTATGTACATATCCTGTGAACATACACACCTCGACCTTATATACACATCCTGTGTACAGACGAACCTAGACCTTATCTACACATCCTGTGTACAGACAAAAAAAAAAGATTAAAGGTAATAATGTTGTCTTAAGATAACGAAATTCGTTTTAGAATAATTCAGTTTGTGGTTATACTCAAATGTGTTAAAAACAAATTATTCTATTTCTTCAAAAAATATTTGTTAGCTTTGTGGGTGCCCACTGAATATGGATCCTGTCTGTGGAATAGATGGTAACACCTACCCTAACGAGTGTACCATGTCCTGCGAGTAAGCATGATTTAATTTTATTGTTTGAATAAGTATCGTCAATCTTTGCTGTGTATATGCAGGCAAAATTATACTTTTTTCGTTAACATTTTGTCGTTTATGATATCTTTACTTATATCATCTTTTAGCCTTTTCTGTTATAGTTTGATTCTTTGAATATTCATGTTATTAAATTACACTGCATTTGATTATATCCTGTGTTAAAATACAAAATATTACTTATAACGAAGCAGTGATGTTCTCTACTGTCAACTGTAATCTGCAATATGTTCATTAGCTCAATATTTGGATTTTGAATTAAGCTCTTGTTCAATTGCAAAACAAACGGTAATACAATATGAAATAGTGAAAATATATTGGGGAATAAAGGCTCAGGTAATAAACAATAACATAAATCAGGAAAATACACATTGAATATTTTCATGATTTCAGAGGAGTTTCCCTTGACCATTACGGAGACTGTAATAAGGTAAAAAAAAAGTTCAATAGTAATTTTCTTGGAATTGCTAGAATTTTATATATCCTGTATACAGACAATTGAGACCTTATCTAAACATCCTGTGTACAGACACACCTAGACCATACAATGTATCTACATATCCCATGTACAGACACACCTAAACATTATGTACATATCATGTGTAAAGACACACGTAGAACGTATTTATATATCCTGTATACAGACAAACTGAGACCTTATCTACACATCGTGTGTACAGACACAAGAAGAACGCATCTACATATCCTGTGTACAGACACACCTAGACCATACAATGTATCTACATATCCCATGTACAGACACACCTAGACCATACAAGATATTTACATAGCCGATGTACAGACACTCCTAAATAGTATGTACATATCCTGTGAACAGACACACCAAGACCATAAATACATATACCATGTACAGACACAGCTAGACCTTATATACATATACTGTGTCCAGACACACTTAAACCTTAAATACATATACCGTGTACATACACACTTGGACCTTATATACATATACTGTATACAGACAAACTGTGACCTTTTAAACATCCTGTATACAGACACACCTAGATCTTATATACATATACTGTATTCAGACAAACTGAGACCGAATATTCCCAAAATTTATCTTTGCTGTTTATAGAACATAATCAATGTACCAAACGTATCGGTACGAAACGAAACTGTATCTAACGGACGTACCAAACGTATATGTACCTAACGTATCTGTACCAAAGGTATCCGTATCTAACGTATATGTACCAATCGTAAATGTACATAACGTAAATGTACATAACGAACGTACCGAACGTATCTGTACCAAACGTATTCGGACCAAACGCATCTGTACCAAACGTATTGGGACCAAACGCATCTGTACCAAACACCAAACGTATTTGGACCAAATGTACCTGTACCAAACGTATCTGTACCAAACGTATCCGCACCTAACGTATCTGTGCCAAACGGTCGTACCAAACGTATCCGCACCTAACGTATCTGTGCCAAACGGTTGTACCAAACATATTTGTACAAAACGTATCTGTACCAAACGTTTCTGTACCAAACGTATTTGGACCAAACGCATATGTGCCAAACGTATATGTACCAAACGTATATGTACCAAAAGTATCTGTATCAAACGTATCTGTACCAAACGTAGTAAGCTGAAGAATGGAGACATGTAAATATAATTATGAACGTTAATACTATATACGTTTATACGAACGCAAAAACTATACGTAAACATGAACGCAGATACTGTACGTAAACATGAACGCAGATACTATACGTAAACATGAACGCAGATACTATACGTAAAAATGAACGCAGAAACTATTCGTAAAAATGAACGTAGATACTATACGTAAACATACTATCCATATATTTAAGCTCTATCATGTTTCAATAATGGAAACTGTTGAATACAAAGCCATTGCCCTTTCGTTAACTTACTTTATTTTTTTACCTAACAGAGGAGTGTATATTTCTTTACGCGACATATATTGTCGAGTAACTTTGCGTAAATTATTGTTCGCAGATTCAAGATGTAGTTAGATGTTACACTCCAATATATATTTATCGTTACGTTTTGAGATTGTGTTATTTTCGGTGCTAGAAACAAACCGGTTTCCAAACTACTGCATAATAGATGGGCATATGATAAAGAGATGATTAGATGGTTGTCGTTAAAATAATATACAAATCAATGACGACATATAGATCATATATACACTCCTTAACGTGAAACCAAACATTCAGTACGAAAGAGTATTCCTCACAAGCTACTAACATCGCGTTTTACTAACAAACAGTACCAACTGAACTACTCAATACTATGCTGTATGAGAAACAAATCACTTTCGATTTTCCGATCGTAAACTTTCCCTCACTCACACCCCTTTAATCTCCTTACTCACACCCATTTAACCACATCTACGATGTTCACATGTTACTATTGCTTCGATATTCAAGGGTCTGTCCAGATTTTATGATATATATGATAGTTGCCAAATAGTGATCGACAACATAACGGCACAGGATTTTTAGTACATGACCAATTTTATGTTCTTCAACATAGCCTGATTGAGAACAAGTATAGTCGTATTTAAGAAGACTTTGTGCTCGATGTTGAGTACCAATTATGGTTTTCTTACCACATTGTTATTTTTCTTATTAATTAATTACATTTGTAGGTTTGTGCTTGTCCACTAATTTTGGATCTTGTTTGTGGAATGGATGGAAATACCTACCCCAACGAGTGTACCATGAACTGCGAGTAAGTTCACAATATATTTAGTGTCAAGATACTTATTATGTCTCCCATTCGAATGAAGGATGTCACATCTACGTTATATAAGTTAATAATATTATTAAGTTTTTGCCAGTGAAATATCAGTGTCGGAATTGCGTTGAGTATGCTATTCAAAATGGCGCACAGCCTTGTTGTCAAGCGTGACGTCACTATCACTAGCATATTGCAGTAATAAGTACGCTTCTGATTCCCGCCCTTTTTAAATGCATTTCATTTTTCATGTTTCATGTTTTAAAAATGTAATAAATAGAGACTTTAATGCTGTCTTGAGTATTACCAGATATATTTCACTCGTGTGGCTAATATTTTGATATTTTTCACGAGTGCGTAACCTATATATGGTATCACTCATTGAGTCAATATACAATGGTAAGGCATTTTGAGGTAAAGATGAAGTATTACACCTGGCGTTCCATTTATGTTATTCCTTAACATATATAACCTGCATTTTAAATGGTTAAACAAACAATCATCAACAGTTTAGAAAATATCTAAAATCCTCTGAACATATCGCCTGCTTTCTTTTAATAACTACAAATTTTGTCACTTGAATCCCTATCTTTTACCTCAATTTTCGAACCACTCTTCCATCGTCATGAATTAGAATGGAATCCTCGGCAATTTCATATATATTTTATTTACCGTTTCAGAGGGGTTTCTTTGGATTATTACGGAAACTGTAACAAGGTAAGGTAATAAAATAGCGTTTTCGTAGGAAGTGTTATCACTATCTTTTTGGGTACCATGTCAACTGAAAAAGATTCTATCAAAAATAGAGCCATATATATGTGTACTTTTAATAACAAGATGTGAATCATTGCAACTTTATTCGTTCTGTTCTCTTCAACATTCAATGTCATTATATGCCGAATAACTGACTATGTGTTAAATGAAACAGTTTCACCATATGCCTAAAAGATAAAATCACTAACAAAATAAATAAAAAGAAACATATGTTTTACGTGTCGTATTCTTTCGAGTAAAGTTC
The DNA here is from genome assembly GCF_002113885.1 of Mizuhopecten yessoensis. Classification (NCBI taxonomy): domain Eukaryota; kingdom Metazoa; phylum Mollusca; class Bivalvia; order Pectinida; family Pectinidae; genus Mizuhopecten; species Mizuhopecten yessoensis. Next base: position 699,848 of record NW_018408866.1, read on the forward strand.
TATAAAGTATCGAAAGAAAACAAGAATAGCACTTTAACTGCATTTCACCATTCAACCTTGAGGTTGTATTATATGACCTCATGCGGTAGAAACAAATCACTGAAATAAAATACTTTCATTCTTGCTTACGCTATATCATGTTCTTGTTTTACATTTCCGTCCAACTATGGGGAAGCTGTGTATCGACGCTCATAAGTGTACTTTGTAACTTCGCTGTCAACAATGTATATCTCCGAGACCTACATTGCACGTGTCGTTGTTAGAGCAGAAGTAGCCTTACCCTTCTTGGACACGTGGCCTTTTTAACCTCATTGTAGATCTTCCTTTCAATAATACTCAATATGAATTCGAATAATGGTTTTGTTTACCCTTTTGTTATTCTCTTATGTCTTAAATTATGCACAGGTTTGTGCTTGCCCGGCGAGTTGGGATCCAATCTGTGGAATTGATGGAAATACCTACCCCAACGAGTGTACCATGAACTGCGAGTAAGTTCACAATATATTTAGTGCCAAGTTGCTTATTATGTATCCCTTTCGAATGAAGGATGTCACATCTACGTTATATAAGTTAATAATATTATTAAATTTTTGCCAGTGAAATATCGGATTCTATAAACGTTATAAAACTGATATCTTTCACACTGTGGCAAATATCAAAAGTGATATGTGAAAATATCCCTTTTTGGTATTGACCAATCATAACGGTATCTTCTATTCGCTGCATTCAAAGGCAACGATTTTTTGTTCAGATTCAAATGAAGCGACGGTAGAATAAGTGGTTGTTATGGTAAATGTTTGGTACACACGCTTAAGTATTTACATAAATATACAATTAATAACATGAGTATAAGCAATCATACCAGAAAATGGCAGAAAACGTCGGAATTGCGTTGAGTATCCTATTCAAAATGGCGCGTAGCCTTGCTGTCGAGCATGATGTCACTAGAATATGGCGTTAATTAGTACACTTCTGATCCCCGCCCCTTTTTAATTCTTTCTTCAAGTTTTATGCTTTAAAAATGTAATAAATAGATAATGTAATGGTGTCTTCAGTAGTAACAGATATATTTCACTCGTGTGGCTAATATTTTGATATTTTTCACGAGTGCGTAACCTATATATGGTATCACTCATTGAGTCAATATATAATGGTGAGGTATTTTGAGGTAAAGGTGAAGTATAACAACTGGCGTTCCATTTATGTTATTCCTAAACATATATAACCTGCATTTCAAACATAGAATGACTAAATAAATTCTCTGAACCTATCGCCTGCTTAATTTAAATAACTACAAATTATGTCACTTGAATCCCTATCTTTTTCCTCAATTTTCGAATCACTCTTCCATCGTCATGAATTAGAATGCAATCCTCGGCTATTTGATATATATTTTTGTTACCATTTCAGAGGGGTTTCTTTGGATTATTACGGAAACTGTAAAAAGGTAAGGTAATGAAATAGAGTTTTCGTAAGAAGTGGTATCACTTACTCTGTAGTCACCAAGTCAACTGAAAAAGATTCTATCAAAAATAGAGCCATATGTATGTGTACTTTTAATAACAAGGTGTGAATAGTTGTTACTTTATTCGTTCTGTTCTCTTCAGCATTCAGTGTCATTATATGCCAAACAACTAACCATGTGTTAAATGAAACAGTTTCACCATATGCCTAAAAGATAAACCACTAACAAAGTAAATAAAAAGATACATATATTTTACGTGTCGTATCTTTTCGTGTAAAGCTTCGTAAAATATCGAAGGAAAATAAAAATAGCACTTTGTCTGCAATTCACCGTTTAACCTTGAGGTCGTATTTAATGCCCCCCTGCGGTAGAAAGAAATCACTGAAATAATTTTTTTCATTCTTTCTTACGCTATATCATGTTCTTGTTCTCCATTTCCGTCAAACTATGGGGAAGCTGTGTATCGACGCTCATAAGTGTACTTTGTAACTTCGCTGTCAACAATGTATATCTCCGAGACTTACATTGTATGTGTCGTTGTAACAGCAGAAAAAGCCTTACGCTTCTTGGACACATGGCCTTTTTTAACCTCAGTGTAGATCTTTCTTTTGATAAAATTCAATATGAATTCGAATTATGGTTTTGTTTACCCTTTTATTATTCTCTTTTTTCTTACAAATGTGCACAGGTTTGTGTTTGCCCGGCGAATTGGGATCCTGTCTGTGGAATTGATGGAAATACCTACGCTAACGATTGTACCATGAACTGCGAGTAAGTTCACAATATATTTATTGCCAAATTCCTTAGTATGTCCCCCCTTCGCATGAAGGGAGACATATTGTATTAGTACTGGTTCTTCTTCTTACTCTGGTTCTTGTTCTTGTTCTTCTAATCGCACCTTATCCGGGCTTTAACTTTTAAACCGTTAAAGATATCTTGATCAAACTAGGGGTATGTATGTATCACCAACAGTAGGTGTGCAGTGTAATGAAATTTGGTCTCGTGCTTCATTATATACAGAGCTATCGCTCTTTGTTTATTTTAATACCGAAGTTTGTCCGGAGAATAAGTTCCATGTTTTGTCACCTACGTTGACCAAACTTACCATATTTATGTTTCTTGGGAAGGCGGAATCTCTCGCACTGCAATCGGGTTTTGTGTCTCACTATGTACAGAGTTATGACCCTTTGTTTATTTTTTATATCGAAGTTTGTCCATGGCATAACTTATAAACCGTTAAAGATATCTTAATCAAACTTAAAGTATACTTGCATCACCCACAGAGGGTGTGCAGTGCAATATAATTATGTATCGTACCCCACTATATACAGAGTTTTTGCCCTTTGTTTATTTTTAATACCGAAGTTTGTCCTGAGAATAAGTTCCATGTTATTTCACCTATGTTGACCAAACTAACCATATTTATTTATCCTGGGAATGCGGAATCACTCGCACTGAAATCGGGTATCGTATCCAACTATACATAAAATGATGGCCCTTTGATTATTTTTAATACCGAAGTTTGTCCAAGGCATAACTTCCATGTTATTACACCTACGTTGACCAAATTTGCTATAGCTATGTATATTGGGAAGTACAAATGTGGCATTCTAAACTCGAGACTCGTGCGCCAGTATATAAAGATATATGGCCTGTTGTTATTTTTTTAAACCGAAGTATGTCTATTGGGTAATAAGGGGAGACATATGTTTTTTGTGCCCAAAAACAAGTTTCTAGTTTTGACTTTGTGTCATCACTCTTTGTTAGGTATTTGCACAACAGAAATTTTCCCCTTTTCTTTCAGACTTTCGAAAACAATGAACTGTCATTTCAGATAAACAGTAAACATTAAATACCGCTTTGAAACGCCGTGTTTTCTGTTACTTTGTATTTAACATATTTTATCCACAATCGAATCCCCCCTATTTTCCAGGGGCGAAAGTAGAGCAAATCGACGAGACTAAAATGTCTGGTTGTATATTAACTTTAAATATGTCCGTACATATTACAAACAATCCAAATATTTTAATTACATTATAAACGTAATTTTGTGCTTACAATTTCAGAGGAGTCGCGTTGGATTATTATGGGGAATGTTACAAGGTAAAGTAGAAACATAACGTCTTTTCATAAAAAAAGAAAATCACTTTGATTGGATTTCTTAAGTATACAAATATTTGCAAAAAAATAGATAAAACATAGTTTGTACATTTTAATCATGTAATCGTGCTCACGAATCGAAGGAATACCGTTATTTGACCTCAGAATCGATTTGACCACGGAATCATTAAATGAAGAAATATTGAGATAATGTTTATGATATTACAACGTAGTATTCGTACATATTATTGTAGCTTTGCGGATGCCAAAAGATTTTAGATCCCGTGTGTGGAGTGGATGGAAATACCTACAATAATGAGTGTCTCATGAGATGCGAGTAAGTGTAAATAAATTATATTGCTTTTTAGATGATATATTCAGTAGTGTTGTGCATATTTTTTTAAATTGTATCACCAGTATAAAGAATAAAAGGGAACAATGATTGGAACAATTATAAAAACTTCCATGTTTTCATTTAACATGAAATTCGCAAAACAAATGTAAATGCAGATTGAATTAATTATAACTATTTCTGCAGGATGCAATGACTGAAAAGATAAAAAAGAAATGTGTATATGTCCAATGTACTTTTATCAATATTGATATTGTCCATGCTGAAGGGGTTTTAAGAACACCGTCACATCTATGTTATATAAGTTAATAATATTTCTTACTTTTTTGCCAGTGAAATATCGGATTCTACCAACTTGATAAAACTGATATCTTTCAAACTGTGGCAAATATCAAAAGTGATATTTTCACAGTGTGAAAATATCCCATTTTGGTATTGGCCAATCATAACGGTATCTTCTATTCGCTGCATTCAAAGGCAACGATAATTGTTCAGATTCAAATGAATCGACGGAAGAATAAGTGGTTGCTATGGTAAATGTTTGATTCACACACTTAAGTATTTAAATAAATATACAGTTAATAACATTACTATAAGCAATCATACTAGAAAAAGGCAGAAAACGTCGGAATTGCGTTGAGTATCCCATTCAAAATGGCGTGCAGGCTTGCTGTCGAGCGTGATGTCACAAGAATATGGCGCTAATTAGTACGCTTCTGATCCCCGCCCTTTTTTCAATGCATTACATTTTTCATATTTTATGCTTTAAAAATGTAATTAATAGAGAATTTAATTGTGTCTTCAGTAGTAACAGATATATTTCACTCGTGTGGCTAATATTTTGATATTATTCACGAGTGCGTAACCTATATATGGTATCACTCATTGAGTTTATATACAATGGTAAGGTGTTTTGAGGTAAAGGTGAAGTATAACAACTGGCGTTCCATTTATGTTATTCCTAAACATATATAACCTCCATTTCAAACATGAAATGGCAAAACAAACTCTCAGAACATATCGCCTGCTTTCTTTTAATAACTACAGATTATGTCACTTGAATCCCTATCTTTTACCTCAATTTTCGATTCACTCGGCAATTTGATACATATTTGTGTTACCATTTCAGAGGGGTTTCTTTGGATTATTACGGAAACTGTAACAAGGTAAAGTAATAAAATAGCGTTTTCGTAGGAAGTGGTATCACTTACTTTGTAGTCACCAAGTCAACTGAAAAAGATTCTATCAAAAATAGTGCCACATGTATGTGTACTTTTAATAACAAGGTGTGAATAGTTGTAACTTTATTCGTTCTGTTCTCTTCAGCATTCAGTGTCATGATATGCCAAACAACTAACCATTTGTTAAATGAAACAGTTCCACCATATGCCTTAAAGATAAACCACTAACAAAGTAAATAAAAAGATACATATATTTTACGTGTCGTATCTTTTCGTGTAAAGCTTCGTAAAATATCGAAGGAAAATAAAAATAGCACTTTGTCTGCATTTCACCGTTTAACCTTGAGGTCGGATTTAATGACCCCTTGAGGTAAAAACAAATCACTGAAAAAAAATTCTTGTATTCTTTCTTACGCTACATCATGTTCTTGTTCTCCATTTCCGTCAAACTATGGGGAAGCTGTGTATCGACGCTCATAAGTGTACTTTGTAACTTCGCTGTCAACAATGAATATCTCCGAGACTTACATTGCATGTGTCGTTGTTACAGCAGAAAAAGACTTATCCTTCTTGGACACATGGCCTTTTAACGTCAGTGTAGATCTTTCTTTTAATAAAAGTCAATATGAATTCGAATTATGGTTTTGTTTACCCTTTTGTTATTCTCTTATTTCTTACAAATATGCACAGGTTTGTGTTTGCCCGGCGAATTGGGATCCTGTCTGTGGAATTGATGGAAATACCTACGCTAACGATTGTACCATGAACTGCAAGTAAGTTCACAATACATTTATTGCCAAATTCCTTAGTATGTCTCCCCTTCGCATGAAGGGAGACATATTGTATTAGTACTGGTTCTTCTTCTTCTTCTGGTTCTTGTTCTTGTTCTTCTAATCGCAACTTATCCGGGCTTTAACATTTAAACCGTTTAAGATGTCTTGATTAAACTAGGGGTATGCATGTATCACCAACAGAAGGTGTGCAGTGTAATGAAATTTGGTCTCGTGCTTCATTATATACAGAGTTATCGCTCTTTGTATATTTTAATACCAAAGTTTGTCCGGAGAATAAGTTCCATGTTATGTCACCTACGTTGACCAAACTTACCATATTTATGTTTCTTGGGAAGGCGAATCTTTAGCACTGCAATCGGGTTTTGTGTCTCACTATATACAGAGTTATGACCCTTTGTTTATTTTTTATATCGAAGTTTGTCCATGGCATAACTTATAAACCGTTAAAGATATCTTAATCAAACTTAAAGTATACTTGCATCACCCACAGAGAGTTGCAGGGCAATAAAAGTATGTATCGTACCCCACTATATACAGAGTTATTGCCCTTTGTTTATTTTTTATATCAAAGTTTGTCCTGAGAATAAGTTCCATGTTATTTCACCTATGTTGACCAAACTTACCATATTTATTTATCCTGGGAAGGCGGAATCACTCGCACTGAAATCGGGTATCGTATCCAACTATACATAAAATGATGGCCCTTTGTTTATTTTTAATACCGAAGTTTGTCCAAGGCATAACTTCCATGTTATTACACCTACGTTGACCAAATTTGCTATAGCTATGTATATTGGGAAGTACAAATGTGGCATTCTAAACTCGAGACTCGTGCGCCAGTATATAAAGATATATGGCCTGTTGTTATTTTTTTAAACCGAAGTATGTCTATTGGGTAATAAGGGGAGACATATGTTTTTTGTGCCCAAAAACAAGTTTCTAGTTTTGACTTTGTGTCATCACTCTTTGTTAGGTATTTGCACAACAGAAATTTTCCCCTTTTCTTTCAGACTTTCGAAAACAATGAACTGTCATTTCAGATAAACAGTAAACATTAAATACCGCTTTGAAACGCCGTGTTTTCTGTTACTTTGTATTTAACATATTTTATCCACAATCGAATCCCCCCTATTTTCCAGGGGCGAAAGTAGAGCAAATCGACGAGACTAAAATGTCTGGTTGTATATTAACTTTAAATATGTCCGTACATATTACAAACAATCCAAATATTTTAATTACATTATAAACGTAATTTTGTGCTTACAATTTCAGAGGAGTCGCGTTGGATTATTATGGGGAATGTTACAAGGTAAAGTAGAAACATAACGTCTTTTCATAAAAAAAGAAAATCACTTTGATTGGATTTCTTAA
>NW_018408866.1:707416-735202 GCF_002113885.1 Mizuhopecten yessoensis
AAAAAAGAAATTTGTATATGTCCAATGTACTTTTATCAATATTGATATTGTCCATGCTGAAGGAGTTTTAAGAACACCGTCACATCTATGTTATATAAGTTAATAATATTTCTTACATTTTTGCCAGTGAAATATCGGATTCTACCAACTTGATAAAACTGATATCTTTCACACTGTGGCAAATATCAAAAGTGATATTTTCACAGTGTGAAAATATCCCATTTTGGTATTGGCCAATCATAACGGTATCTTCTATTCGCTGCATTCAAAGGCAACGATTTTTTGTTCAGATTCAAATGAATCGACGGTAGAATAAGTGGTCGTTCTGGTAAATGTTTAGTGCTCACGCTTAAGTATTTACATGAATATACAATTAATAACATTATTATAAGCAATCATACTAGAAAATTGCTGAAAACGTCGGAATTGCGTTGAGTTTCCCATTCAAAATGGCGTGCAGGCTTGCTGTCGAGCGTGATTTCACAAGAATATGGCGCTTATTAGTACGCTTCTAATCCACGGCCTTTTTTAATGCATTACATTTTTCATGTTTTATGCTTTAAAAATTAATAAATAGAGAATGTATTGGTGTCTTCAGTAGTAACAGATATATTTCTCTCGTGTGGCTAATAATAAATGATATTTTTCACGAGTGCGTAACCTATATATGGTATCACTCATTGAATTTATATACAATGGTATGGTGTTTTGAGGTAAAGGTGAAGTATAACAACTGGCGTTCCATTTATGTTATTCCTTAACATATATAACCTGCATTTCAAACATGAAATGGCTAAACAAACTCTCAAAACATATCGTCGGCTTTCTTTTAATAACTACAAATTATGTCACTTGAATCCCTATCTTTTTCCTCAATTTTCGAAACACTCTTCCATCGTCATGAATGAGAATGCAATCCTCGGCTATTTGATATATATTTTTGTTACCATTTCAGAGGGGTTTCTTTGGATTATTACGGAAACTGTAACAAGGTAAGGTAATAAAATAGCGTTTTCGTAGGAAGTGTTATCACTTACTCTTTGGTCACCATGTCAACTGAAAAAGATTCTATCAAAAATAGAGCCATATGAATGTGTACTTTTAATAACAAGGTGTGGATAGTTGTAATTTTATTCGTTCTGTTCTCTTGAAAATTCAGTGTCATGATATGCCAAACAACTAACCATGTGTTAAATGAAACAGTTTCACCATATGCCTAAAAGATAAAATCACTAACAAAATAAATAAAAAGAAACATATGTTTTACGTGTCGTATTCTTTCGAGCGGTAGAAACATTTCACTGAAATAAAATACTTTCATTCTTTCTTACGCTATATCATGTTCTTGTTCTACATTTCCGTCCAACTATGGGGAAGCTGTGTATCGACGCTCATAAGTGTACTTTGTAACTTCGCTGTCAACAATGAATATCTCCGAGACTTACATTGTATGTGTCGTTGTTAAAGCAGAGGAAGCCTTACCCTTCGGTCTTTTTTAACCTCAGTGTAGATCTTACTTTCAATAATACTCGATATGAATTCAAATTATGGTTTTGTTTACCCTTTTATCATTCTTTTATTTCTTACAAATATGCACAGGTTTGCGCTTGCCCAGAGATTTGGGATCCTGTCTGTGGAATTGATGGAAAAACCTACGCTAACGAGTGTACCATGAACTGCGAGTAAGTCCAAAAAAGATTTATTGCTAAGTTGCGTATTTTGACTTTGTGTCATCAGTCTGTGTTAGGTATTCGCACAACAGAAATTTTCCCTCTTCTTCCAGACGTTCGAAAACAATGAACTGTCTATCGTTTTAGATAAACTGTATAAATTTAATACCGCTTTGAAACTCAGTGCAATTTTGTTAGTTTGTATTTAACATATTCGTTATTGATATAATATGTATATATATATATATATCATTGAGCTTCATCAACGTCTAAAGTATTATCATATGATGGATCATATGAGCATTAATCACACGTTCTTAGCATAAGTCCATGTTTGGTCATTTCTATCGTCGCCTTATATGGATCAAAGGATTACGTTTCGAATCCAATTAAGATTTTCCAATACATCAAGATTTTCTTTATAATTTCAGAGGGATTGCCTTGAATTATGACGGGAGTTGTCAGGTAAATATAAAAATTGTATTTACATCTAAAATATGATACAGCTACAGTTCAAGTTAATGACATCAATGTTTGTTATAATGGGTTGAGTGACTAAAGTCATTTTTCATCATAGACGGAGAGTATTCAGAAGTTCATGTAACAAATATAGAAATAAATGTATTATTATGCGCACAAAAACTGTCGATGCGATCAATGCTTTTGTAATAAAACAACATTACAACAATTACCGAAATGCTCAGTTCATAGCTAACACAGATATAGAAACGAAATCAAAACTGTTCATTCTATATTTTCACACCGTAATTTCATTTATAACAAAATAGTTCAGTCTCGGTGCATTCAAAAAGACATAGCATTTACAATGGAAATGTCCAACAGTCGATCAAGTATTACAACTCTCTCAGAAAATACATTTACAAGAATAACATCTACAATAAACAGTTCAGTCCGTACATTCACACAAATTCAGCAACGACAAAGCTTTCAACGATAAAGGAAACAGTCAGTAGTATTACTCAAAGTCCTCCAACTGCCCCCACGATCGCAAATGTAATATTAGAAAGAACAAGCTATGCCATGAAACAATTACTCAAGTTTGAGCAAAGTAAAGTCTTTGAACGTTGGCATCACTTATACGTACAGTCATACATGTGTCAATCAATTAGAGGCCACCGAGGCCATGTGTGTCAAAACTTAAACGCATTACGAACATATATACATACCAACCTCCGCTCATGTGAAGTTACATAAATATTCGGAAAGCACACGCAAAGAAAACACATGGAAACCATTTGGCCGGAGAAGATAGGAAGTGATATAAGTCCCCATATTTGCTTGAGGGATTTATTTACCAAACTGTTCAATCCATACATACCCACAGATATAACAACAATTACCAAACTATTCAGTCCATACATACCCACAGATATAATAACATTTAAAAAACTATTCTGTCAATACATACCCATAGATATAACAACAATTACCATACCATTCAGGCCCTACATACCCACAGATATAACAACAATTACCATACTATTCAGTCCCTACATACCCACAGATATAACAACAATCACCAAACTGTTCAGTCCAAAATTCACAGATATAACCACTATAATTACATTTATCGGTCAATATATTACCCTTTCTTGTTAATTAATTGATTGTTGATAAATTAAGATATTTTCTCTGATTCCTTACTTTAGGTATGATACCTGGAACATTGGCGACAATGGAGTTGATACCACGTTTCTATGTTTAAAGAACACAGACGTTTTGGTGCTGTTATAAGTAACTACCATTGATTGTAAAATGTAATAGGAAATACATATACCATCGCGATTGTTTTATTTGCATTCAGAAATACTTAATTAGGAACTACCATAAAGTCTGAACATCAATGATTATTTTATCAAAGTTAATAAAAGCCTCCGTTAATCTATGAATGTGTGATTTGTTTTATATGTATTTCCTCTTATGGAAGCGTGTGCCGCCATGATATAGCGTCCATAAGAATTGTCTTACCTGTTTAGATATGGACCTGGTGTAGCATACTCATAATGTAATATTAATATCTTGCAGTATTTAAAAAAAGATATTTAACATAACCATCTCAAATTAAATTATTATAATTATGATAAGATAGTTTGTGGTTCGGCGTTTCTGGCCACCCCACTATGACAGACAAGATTTTTTGGTATATTTTGGTTGGTGTTTGCTTCCATGTTTTGTATGGTTCAAACTACTTTGTATTTGTGCGTTTTTAAATAATTATAAGGTTTTGATTAATGCCACGTTGTGGCTTTGTCAGTAAAATAAGAACAAATCTCATCCTTTGTTGGGCTTTTTAAGACAACAGATATAAAGCAAAATGTGTGGCGTTAGAATTAAGAGAGAATTCATTTTCCGTGAACATTGGATTATTTATTGTAAAATGATTAGAAGGTTTGTTTCGATTTCATATGGAATTAGTGAATCTGATACTTTCATTATATCAGGACAAACTCGCACTTAAATACAAACTGTTGTAACCTTAATAGCCACGGTTATCTCTTTTGAGTAGTGGCATGGTCATATAAGATACAATTTACGTTTACACATTTTTTAAGTAGTGGCATGGTCATATAAGGTACAATTGACATTTACACACTTTTGAGTAGTGGCATGGTCATATAAGATACAATTGACGTTTACACACTTTAACATGAACAAATAAATTTTGAAATTATAAATAAATGGGTTTTACGGACCTGTCCCTGTGTTTCAAAAAGAAGATTAGACAATTTGGATTTTCCAAGTTTTTGGTCCCTAGTATCCCCGATGAGTGGACGAAATGGCGGTATAATGCAGAGTTATATACTTTTTGACACACTGTATCTATTACCACATTTTAAAAGTGAAGTCACCTGTGTTTATAACGCTCATCTTTTAAAAATGTCACATGAAAAGAAATTTCAAATCGGTAAGATACATATTTCTTAGATGTGTGTATAAGGGTGTGTGAGGCTGTGTTCCTGGAAATCGTTTTTGATATTAAAAAAAATGTATTTATAAAGCATAAAATTGTTTTATTTTTCTATAATGTTAATTATCAAATATGTAAAATGCCCTTTATAATCGTGTAGACGTACATATATCTGGGTATTATCAAATGCGTTCCTTTTAAGCATCATTTGAATATAACTTCGAGTATGTATGGTTTTAAAAAAATCATCCTTTTCGCCAGATATTTCCGTGAACCATTTTGTGTTGCATTGTACTATTTGTGAACACAGAGAGGACAATCACCATTCCTTCATAAATTCAAGTCGTCAAGTGGGATGGATTCATTGATATAATGTTAAAAACATAAATGAACACGAAATGTATTCAACGAATTGAAATATACTATATATTAAATAGGAAATGAGCAACCATGCTATTAAATGGACACTTATCATCCTCAATAACTAAAACGGCGTTACGCTGGTCCAATGATTATGACGTCAAAACCAAACTAAAGATTCGTTGCATTTGTTATGATGCTAAATAAATGCTGCTCTCTGATTAGTTGTTGCCTAGAGAAATATGTTTTCTATTTTTCACAAAACGTTTTGTTTCACTGGTGAAGGAAATAAGATAATAAACTTCGTTATTCTAAGCATCTGTATGCTAACACTTTAAGACTCATCTACCAAACTTAGTTGATGTCTTTGTTTTATATGTTCTCCACAGATGGAACGCCTAACAGTTAATAAGACAATAGAAAACACATACGTATTTTACGTTTAATAAATAAACCGATTGCATATGAATAGGTAACGTACATTAGAACATGGTGACATACAAAAACAAAGTATTCTACTCATTTGATGCTGGTTGTTATACTGTATAATGACATAATGCCTTTCCTTGGGTGGTGTGTTCATTGATCCATACGTCCAGGTTCCGGCAATGGATAATGAAAGCCTGATATTACTTATCGCAGCTTCCGTCGTGGTCAAAATGCACTCCCCTATAAGTACAAAGTACAATGAAAATGATAAGATAGATACTTCAGTTGATTATGAGGAATAAAACAATGGCAATATCTCAGTGTTTTAATGCTGAGACGAAGTAATGTTTAATTTCGCAATATACATGCATTCCAAGTAGCAGTATGCCGAAGTAAAGAAAAAGGAAAACAATCAAAACTAAAAATAGAAGTTCGAATTTCAGTAAAATAACGAGCATGATCAATAGTATTTGTATATTTGTAATGTTTCGAAATATATAACTGGAAAAGATGAATTTGTATAATAAGTACATGATAATAAGAAAATGAAATCTAGAAAAAACAGACACATCGCGTCAACATATATGAGTTAAGACATATAAACATATTCACTACACAGTTACGTACTTGCATTCCATCTCGCAATCGTTGACGTACGTTATACCGTCATCACCACACACGGGGTTGTAGCGTCTGTTACAGATACACAGGTCCTCCTCACACTCCCCTTCGTGTAGCAGACCAACGAAACTAAAATTATACACAGTGGGTAGAGTTTATAGGCGAGTTATATGTCTTCTAAAAAACAAATGTATATAGGTGGACTATGGAATACAACTGACAAATGATATTGGAACTACTAATTTACATAAATCATATGAAGGCTGATAACACCGTTTAAAACTAGCCGTTCTGCTGTTTTGTTTCGGTAGTTTTCCTGTTACTATGAATTAAAATGATTAAATAAATCCTTGCATTACTATCTATAAACCTTTGGTATGAGTTGGGAATTCTAAACACAACAGGTTTTAATTTTTACCGTCTTTGAATGAAAACATGACAGGTTTACATCTTCAAATATGTTCATAGATCGATCTGTAGACTAGAGTGTGTCCTGATGACGTAGAAATTGAACGCTTTTCGATAACATTTGACAATGCGCTACAGCTAAACGCGAAACTGTTTTAAGTACCCGTGTACTTCTGCTTTAAATTTGACATCGCTTGTTGTTCTAGTGAAACATTAATGATATGTCAAGAAAAAAAATATAAGGTTGTGACACAAGTGTACCGTAAAGTGCAATTATCAATTGTGTTGTCGGACGGTTACACTTACTTGCACCTCCTCAAACAATCGTTGTCATAGGTTATTCCATCATCACCACACACTTGATGCAGTTCCTTGGAACATTTGCATAATCTGTTAAATGCAGGGGGTGGTGCGGTTGTTTCTTCTGCCATCGCAACAGAAAGGCATATTGCCAAAACAAATAGTGTCAGCTTCATCGTAAGGTTAAATTTTGAAGTGTATACCTGGGAGTTAAGAAAACGAAGGTTGAATGAAATGCTCCATATAATTAATATATACATTTCTTACAATCCAATAAACAGTATAACCGCTTACTTTTACACAGTATATATAATGATCATTTAGAGTAATTCCTCTTGGTCTGAACTAAACAATGATAATAAGTCTAAGGCAAATAAAAGGAATGTAAATTAGTTTCGATAACAACAACGCCGAGGTGCATGGGATAGGCTTGTTAATGAAATAGGATCAAGTAAAATATTTGTGACATTATGTGACAATAGAAGCTTACACAAAACACGATTTCGACTCGTTGAGATAAACCAAACTATTAAGAGCCATGTTCAACCTACTCGAATTTACTGATATAAAATTTATAACAAATAACACAATAAACTGCTATGCATAATACTTAACCTGTTCCTATTATCTATCAATTAGAGAAAAACAAAAGCAATAGAACTCATGTGTTTGCTATTAAACCCACCCGCACTGCTGAATACAAATCAACGAGTGCTTAAACAATAACTGTGTTTGGTATTTAACCCACCCTCACTGCTGATGTACAGACCAACAAGTGCTTACACAATAAAACTACATTGTTTGATATTTTAAACCCACCCACACTGCTGAGGTACAGATCAACGAGTGCTTACACAATAAAACTACCTTGTATGATATTTAACCCACCCTCACTGCTGATGTACAGATCAACGAGTGCTTACACAATGAATCTACCACGTATAATATTAACCCACACACACTGCTGATGTACAGATCAACGAATGCTAACACAATAAAACTGTGTTTGATATTTAACCCACCCACGCTGCTGCGGTACAGATCAACGAGTGCTTACACAATGAAACTCCCACGTATAATATTAACCCACACCCACTGCTAAGGTACAGATCAACGAGTGCTTACACAATGAATCTACCACGTATAATATTATCCCACACACACTGCTAAGGTACAGATCAACGAATGCTAACACAATAAAACTGTGTTTGATATTTAACCCACCAGCACTGCTGATGTACAGATCAACGAGTACTTACACAATAAAACAGTGTGTGAAATTTAACCCACCCACGGTGCTGCGGTACAGATCAACGAGTCCTAACACAATGAAACTCTCACGTCTGATATTTAACCAATTCACACTGTTAAGGTACAGATCAACGAGTGCTAACACACAATAAAACTACAACGAATAATATTAGCCCACACCCACTGCTAAGGTACAGATCAACGAATGTCAAAACAATAACACTCACACGTATGATATTTAACGAATTCACACTGCTGAGATACTGTTCAACGAGTGCTAACACAATGAAACTCCCACGTGTGATATAAAATCCACACACACTAATGATGCACAGATCAATGAGTGCTTACACAAAAAAACACTGTGTTTGATTTTTAACGCACCCACACTGCTGAGGTACAGATCACCGAGTGCTAACACAATGAAACTCCCGCGTATAATATCAACCCACACACACTGCTGAGGTACAGATAAACGAGTGCTTACACAAAAAACTCCCACGTATGATATTAAACACACACACACTAATGATGTACATATCAAAGAGTGCTTACACAAAAAATCTCCTACAAATGATATTTGAACAACCAAAACTGTTGATTTACATATCAACACAATACACCTCCTACAAATAGTGTTTTACTTACCCACACTTCTGATGTACTGAAGAACCAGCGCTATCACCATAAAAGTCCCGCTGATGTACATATCAAAGTGTGCTTACCTTTTAAACACATCCTATGATATTATACTTCCAGCACTGCTAATTCATTTGTCAAAAAGTGCGTACACAATAAAGATCGTATGGAGATTTACAGGTCAGGACAATTCGTTTTATCACAATATGACTTCTATGAATAATTCTTTTCCTTCTCGCACTGCTGCTTTACAGGTCAACGAGTGCTAACACAATATCAGTTCTAAGTATGATATTCCTCACATTTTGCAGGTAAGAAAACGTGAAAGACCTGCGCATACCTATACAAAATGCTAATAGAACCTAACAGACGTCGGTCTGAGTGCATACATTAGGGTATAGATATGGGAATTTGGTCTAAAAACAACACTTACCCGCAATGCTGGTCTTCCAGTCAATCTCGGACACTTTTATGGATTCTTGATAGTGGGCTTATATTTATAGGTAGTGGTTAGTTGTTATCATTAATTGATGTTGAAATGTTGATACCTTTCTAATATAAACATAGGACATGCATGCAACACATGGACCAAAGCCTCGGGCATAGTTCACACTACTAAATGTACCTGTATCTAACGTGTTAACACAACAAGTTCTGGTCACTGAAAAAAGTAATGTAAATGTTATACTAATATGTCATGTATAAAAAAAAACATTGGTTTCTTTTGTCAAGCAAGGAGAAATAACTCACTAAGCCACAATGTGCCGATCAGTAAAGTCAGTTGTCACATAATATCGAAACAGTTCGCCGAAAAGCACTCAATACTGAATACTGCAGGCAGTCAGGGATGGGTAACATGTTTACTCATTCTGCCCCTTAGTAGATGTTAAAATGAGGTCATAGAGATTACTCAGTTGGAAGACTTTCTGATGTTCTTGTATGCGGTACTTTGTTGATTTGTGTGCTTTGATAATAAGAAGGCCCATAAAACTACATAGCAATATGGCATCATCAAAGATGTTCCGCAGGACACTCCAAAGTCCTTGCTGGTTCAACCCAAGAAATGGGAGTTCCAAAGGAGGGAATCATATCAGTCACCCCTTTTTAGTCCAAAATAAATGAAATAGGTAAATGTTTTGGTCAGTTAACAGAAGGATCGTTATTCGTGAATCGTGAATGACTTCTTGATCTGCTACAGATTTAAGAACATGCACACGATAGAACGACAAGTTCAAGAGAGTTGAAACAAATTGCAAATTTGGGCAAACGTAAACGGCTTCAAATGCTCGAACACCAAAACTGTGTGCATGGATTTTTGTCAAAAACGAAAAGTACACAATGACTCAAATCTAACACCTCATTGCATTAAAATTCGTGTTGGTGATTAAATTAAATTTCTCCGCCCAATTTTTGATTCGAAACTCTTTTTCAGACCACATATTTAAGTATCTTAAAGATAAGTGTCCCAAGTCGTTAAACATTATGCGTATCCTCTCTCATATTGATTGGGGAACGTACCGTGAAATGTTTTACGCCTATACAGATCACTTATTTGAACAAGACTGGATTATGGTTATATGGTATACGGGTCAGCGCGCAGCTCTTATCTGCAGATGTTAAACCCAATCCATAACCAGGTGCTTTTTCTTGCCTTTGGAGTTTTTCGAACAACATCTGTGAAAAAAGCCTTTACAAATGTACATGGAAGCGAATGAACCATCCTTTTATAACAAAAGGAAAAATCTGGCTTAACAATTTGCAGTTCAACTAAAAGCAAATTTCCTGCAGGAACTCAACATAAAGTTGACTAACATAGCTGAATAAAACATATCCGATGTTACTTCATGGACCATACAAATACCTGATGTTAACTGTACAATACATGAGTTGGAAAATCCAGTGTAATGCTCGAAAAACACAAGTCCTCTTTTCGGGAATGCAAATAAAAGTTCCCTGCTCATACACAGCTTTCCAGCTCTTGGTTGCAAAGAAGGCCAAAAAGTGACAGCAGCCTCGTGTTCTGCTGAATCTTGCACTTCAGTTCGACTACCAGACGGCGCCTCTATATGTGCTGTCGAAGCATGCGCCATCGGTTTGGCCCTCGACCAAATCGATGAACACTGCATTAAAATGGCAACAATTTGACCAGACTCTCTATCTGTCCCGTTTACAGTTACGAGATCCTTATAACACACTCGCACAAAACATCAGTTTTTGCATATCTCGTATCTTAAAGAAATGTCAAACTACTTAACTATGGATTCTGAGCCATGTCGGAATTAAAGGCAACGAATTTGTTGACAGAGAAGCAAATATCAAACTACCGTATACAGATTTTAAACCGATTATTCGAACTGCCAATCAAAATTAATGGCTTCAACGCTGGTCTCTCCAAACCATCAACATTTCTTTTGAAAGTACAACCGAAATATAAAATATTTGTACCCAGTCGGAAAGATCACAAAGGGGAAGTTGTCCTCTCTCGACTCCGTACTTGGCACACTTAATCCTACTCATTCGTACCTTTTAAAATGAAAAGATCCACCTGCATGCCACGCATGTGACACTCCATTTACATTAGAATATGTTTTGATAGATTGTTTTGATTTCAGACACATAAGTGATAATTACTTTCGAGTCCTTGATTTGAAAACTCTTTTCAGTTTCGTGGACTCGAAAGTGCTGTTTAACTTTTTGAAGGACATTGGTCTATTTCATTGACTCTGATGTCTTTTAACCCACCTTACTCTCTTTGACGTTATCTATGCGTAACATATTCCTTATAAACTATTCATTATCCATTTAACTTAAAAATGTTAACCGCTTTCATATTTTAATTTTCACATATCGTGCTAATACTTTTGGAAATATTCATTTGTATCTGATTTTATTTACGCTACTCACATCATGTTTGTTGATAAAGTCACCATGGCCCTAACAGTTAAAAGATTCAAAGTTTTGCCAAAGTACAAAGATGATTTAGGCGTAGTTTTCTCACCGCAAATTACGTTTTCTGGAATTTCCCAAAGGTCAACGCCTTAAAAATCAGAAAAACTGTACAAAATACGGGTATTTAACCAAACCTAATTGCAGTCGTATTGGCCAGTAAGCTGTACGCACTGCAGGTGTCACATTTGCATAGAAATACACCAAATGCATATTTTACAATATTGAAAGAGTCCTGCTTACATTCTGTTACACATGGATATATAATAAATTCTGCATTCGGACAATTGATCTACATTGAACTACAGTGGTTTGTACCTAAATATTTTTCATCACGGTAAATTGGATAACGATCTTGTCCACTAGGTCACCAAAAAACGAATCATTCTCCCTTGCTTTAATCCGAAAATCCATATTATTTTCTCCCATTTCTTTGTTTTTTCATTAAATATTTGTACATCCATTTGAATTGCAGAATTATTTGTTATCTTGAAAATATAAACAATATCACTTCCATAACTTCCGAATGATTTTGTACAATGTAATGCATGTGTAAATCTTAATGCTTTTTCAAAGTGGACATACTCATTACAATTCTTTGTGAGAATGACACGAAAAGGCAAACTAGTGAACATAATGAAACATTACTTCCATGATATCATACAAGATGATAGCATATTTCTCACCGAGATCATGGTTGCTACCACTAACGTGTCCGTAATCGCCACCATGTCTGGAAACACTAGAAGACGCATTGCAGTAACAGTTTAGACATTATTAATCTGGTCATAGTGAATTTTGAATTTAGGTCTGCAGAATTCACGATTTGCACACATATAAAAAACATATAGGATTTTAACATACTTAGGTTTTACAGAATAAAGCCAAATACGTACTCTATTTCATTCACAATTGTTTTCGTATTTCTTTGAAACCAGATGTGAGTAGATGTGTACATGGCGATATAGAAATAGTGTGCAAGTGATATATAGCCTGTAATAAGTGAAAACATAAACCATTACACAAATACCACAGGCAAACCTAACTGACCCGTATGTTTAAGAGTTCCCAAAACAACTCTACAACAACCGCTATTATGTCTCTTATTAAATCCACGAAAAGTTTTGGTCTTAAACGTTCTAAGACATAACGATTTAAGACAATCATTATATCTTCATGAAAGTTAAACACTACGAAAATATGCTAAAATACTTTGTCAAGTATACGGTCAATGAACTAAAATTTATCAATTATTAAAAAAACACATGGCCATACAATAGTCTGGTCACGCCTCAGGCGACTGAGCAAAATATATAAGCTAGCAATAAATCAGGAAACAAAAAACGTAGTACATATTTCTGGTCGATGATCTGAATGTCAGCGGCAGAGGACTATTAGGGTTGTAGGAGATAACATTCTGCTTTTTAAATATTGCTTAAAAAATATTTCAAATCGATGCTGAAGTCACAGTTACCATGCTGGCTCGTTTGTGCATTGTCATATGCATATGTACACAGTTACATCAGATGAGCCTAGAACACTTGCAACTAGAGTACATGGTTGCATACATATTTCTATACTACAGGCTCTGTAGACATCGCATCCCCATTTTTAAATTGGGAAAATGCGTTTCAAATGCTTCTCTTTTTCTTTGCCTTCTCTAAATAATTTCATTCCAACCTAAAATTTCATATCTAAATTTAAAAATGAAACATATCCAAATAACGCTTGCTTTTCAGTTTTTTGTTGTTCACACATTTGTTTTTTTTCTCGATCCTTTATAATAAGATGTTTTACACCATAACTGCTATTCCAGAAATGTGGTATTAAGAAGTTATTATGATAATAATAATAATATACAAAATTTGATATAGCGCCCTATTTAGCTAGCATAAGCCACTCTAAAGAGCTCTACAGTACATAGATATACAATTAATACAATTAGCATATACACATCTACATTAATCATTACAATTTTTGAGAAATTCGCAGGAGCTGCCTTATCAGGCGCTAACTACTAGTCCTATGTCACCTGGCTAATATCTCCATATGTGTGTGTATGTCTGCATGGCTAATATATCCCTATGTGCAGGAGATATAACTATAACATTTCTGTGATACAGTATTATCAAAATATACACACAAAACAAAATCTAGCTAGAACACCCTCGAAATGATCAGAATTCTTTTTTCAAAATGTACTTACAAGTTTTCTCTGGCATATTCTTCTTTGATTGTCCCAATATTACTTCAATCACCGTCCCAGAATATCTGTTTCATGAGCAATTGTTTTACACAATATACTAAACGTCCTTTGCTAATTTCCAGCATATGGTACATAGGTCAAAAATAATAACAAGTAATGTGGGATATTTCGAAGTCATTAGTACTGTATTATCTTCATAAGACAAATGGCTACTCGAGCGTATGTATACGTGTTAATTACGTAATTTGTATTTAGCATTAAATTCTGGACAATGTAGGGATCTTACCAGCATCCTGATTCCCGTTATGATACGGATATCTCCTTTTTCACACTTCATGTTGTTATAACACAGATCGAAGCTAACGGTAGATATAAGGTAAGCTCTGTTTTTCCTGAATATGATAGTTTGGCAATGAATATCATTTTTGACCTTTAAAGCTTAAGCATATTTTGGTTTGCTGGCGCTACGCAATGTTTTGGCGATGTATGAATCTTTCAGTTTTTTATGGAAAATCTCGTGTGTACTGCCATTTTTATATTTTTATCACGACAAGCAAAACTAATCGAGTTTGTTATAAGAAAACTTGATTGTCTAGCTTAATGACATTTTGTACAGGTTTGTAACAGTGGACTATCAACGACCCTATCTGGAGCACGGACAGTCGGACGTGTGATGTATCCACTAAGACCTTGGTTGTTGTTTGATTGAGTGTTTTTTCGTCAGCTTCACTTCCCAGTCTTTCAGTATGCAGTAGAAGAACAATAGGTTGTCATAGTTTATGTTTATCTTAGGCACTTATCGTTGATAAACGTTGAGCACGATTTAGTGGAATAGTCTTACTTTCATGATCCTGTCGCAAGTTGTTTTGAACAACAGTTATTGTTATTTACTTATTAGGAGAAGCAGGTGTATGCAGTAAGATCTTGTATATATATATATATTATATGGTTATTTGGTATTAATTTTTTCTATTTTATTTTGATACGCACTTAGATTTGCCGATCGTACTAACCCCACGCTCCTCTACATTCTCCACGTCGAGTCTCTTCTACTATGCACATTTTGAAAACGTCAGTTTGGATTGTATATGTGTAGTATAGCACAAATTGTTAGTCAGATGTTTAAGCTCTAGTGTGTATATATACAGGGCGTTACCCACAAATCGATGATAATCATCAAATATCACCACCCATACACTACATAGAGCGACCTGCAAACTTAAAAGTTAAGGAAATAGAAAATAAAAATGAACTTCGTCTTACAAATGTATTAATTTACACAAATTTACAGAGACAATGGAGTGGGTTTAAAAGAGGGTGTATACGATATTACGAATTAATATTATTAGACTAAATCAGGCCGCACCATATTTAAAAATTACAGACTTTAACTGCATTTTTAACTAAGCCTAATTTCGATATAAAAAAGACGACTGTCGTACCTTGTAGGGAAGTTAAAATCCCTTCCCTTTTCCCATTTCAGTCGGAGAAGATCCGTTTTGGTTTTACTTTCGAACGACAATTTAGTTCCCAAGTCAGGGTAGTGTGGAGCCAGTAGTGGGACAGATACAACTGTCGATATGTCGGCATGTTCCCCGGAATCGCCAGGGGTAACGTCGGGACTTTCAACAGGTGCATCGTCTTTGGTTTTTGGTTTAAAGAAGGAGTCAATTTTCCTTGTTTTCTGCCTTTTCTCCATGTTTGTTTTTTGTGTAGTAACAACTTCCTGTAATACTAAATTTCGACCAAATCTGCCGCGGATGTATCCGGATCGATTCGTTACGTGTCGCAGATGTATTGTCAAAAGCGAGATAACTCTTGTTTATTAGCTAACTAAGTAACTTTGCATACGTTTTTCTAAAATAGATAATTAATTGACAACAAAAATCTTATCTGGTTTACATAATTAATGTATTTTAGGTGGTTTGGCGTACTAATATACTGTACATCAACATTTTTACTGTACTTGATTTTTTGAAGTGTACGCACGGGCGTTTCTGCGTTATGGCTACTACGCCTATGATTTATTTTAATTTAGTCTGGACAGACCTAAAGAAGATTTCGATATCCCCCGTCTAATTAGCAAGCCCTGTTTAGGACTTATTTTTTTAAATTTTAGAACTTAATTTGGCCTCTTAGCAACTTAAAAATTCTATCTTTTACCCGTTATAGATAGTAATACTACCCATTTAGTACCGAACAGAAATAATGTGTGAAGATATTCCATAAATCCAGAACGTAAAGATCGACTTCTAATTAAGTAACAATAGGTAGACAGCCAAAAAGGGTAAATCACTAGTAATGTCACCCTGGTAAATACGTTAGCCGCTTCCTACCGACTCGGCTAGGGAGAATTTCTCCTTCGGTAGAGCGTACATATATTAAATGACCTATCTCAAAATTTCGAGAATAACATACAAAGGTATAAGGTCAGCTGATGTTTCTGTATTTTTTTTATAAATGGTTTAAAATTTTAAATAATGTAATAGGAAAAACTTATTGTTAAAAGTTTACCCTTTAAGTCACTTCTCCCACAGGGGTTTCGTTACAAAATACACATAACGTTATGCCATACTGATATAGGTCAGTCCACATTATAAACATACATGTGCTATGACCTATATATATCAGCGTACTCATAAACAGTGAAAAGGCAATGACCTCTGTTAAAATAATACAGTGTAATAAAGTTTGAAACATATTTTTGCACATATGACAAAGTGGTAAAATGCAATTCAATTTCTTAACTATTTCCAAGGTCTTATAATTCCGTGCTATTTCAGACGATAAGTTAACATATGCTATTATAAATTGGAACAAATCCCAGTATTATTTATTGGGCTTGTTATTTTCCGATCATTGAATCCGAAGTAAGATTTCCTTTGTAACACATTCTTAACAAAACAACTCAGCGAATTATAGTCCCCCTCTGAATGTGAAATGCACAGATGATAAATTTGTGCAGGAACTAATTCTATATATGAATGTTTGACAGACCCACCGTATTTAATAAGGAATAGCGTCAGTGCTACTATTGCAAATAAATCTGGTGGATGTTTACTGGTTGGTGGTACCGTTTTACTATTAAATTGCATCTGGTGACACTATGTATGCTTCTTCTTCAATGCAAGTGAACCCATGCCCCAAGCAAGAAGTTCCAGTAACTAGTAGTGTAGGAGAAAGAGCCTGGACAAACTTTTTCTTTGATGCAGGTCAAAGGTCAAAAACAGAGTGACCTACTTTGATATACGACACACCGCCTCACCAAAATGAACCCATGCTCCAAATATAAAGTTCCAGTGACTAGTAGTGTGTAGGAGATAGAGTACCACAGACTTTTTCTTTGATGTAGCTCAAAGGTCAAAATTACCTACTTTTGATACACGACACACCGCCTCATCAAGGTGAACCCATACACCAAGTATGAAGTTTGAGTGACTAGTATTGTAGGAGATAGAGTACCACAAACTTTTTCTTTGATGTAGCTCAGAGGTCAAAATGTAGGTCAAAGTTACTTACTTTTGATACATGACACACCGCCTCACCAAGGTGAATCCATACCCCGAGTATGAAGTTCCAGTTACAAGTAGTGTAGGAGATAAAGCCCGGACAAGATAGCGGAAGGACGGAAGGACATGACGCAAAACTATAGTCCCCCACGGTTCCCGATGGGGGACTAATGATAAATGACCTTAGCTGTTGATAGGATGTTAAACAAAATTAAACCAAACCATGAATGTTGTATAAGTTGATGTTTTTTTTATACTTTGCTGAAATATGAACTGAATGAATGGAAGTTCATCACAAAACATAAATCCACTGGTACATAACTACATATTCGGAAAAATTTCCAAAATAATAAAAAAAAATCCAACAAGGAATAGCAGTGAACACATGCATATCTTTTATTCATACATTTAATAGGATAGCTGCATCCACTTAAAACAAAATCTGAAAAAAGTGTTCCTCCAGTCGAATTGATTATTCCACCTAAATTGCTCACTTCACTGTCATTTAATGAGTAGATACACTTAGTCTACCACATGAATTTATTGGGCTGTTTGGACGGTGGAATTTCTCCTGAATCAATACCGTTGACATACCAAACCTGAAATAGATTGTAAAACATAAGACATATTTATGTTACTTCAGTTTTGTTTAGATTGAATATTCTAACCTTGAATAACATTTTTTCTACAACTACAAAACACAGGTGTCTTAAAACAAGAAATCCCAGAAGAACTTTGGCACCAAGCTACCATAGAAAGATCATGGAATATTTCTGATATGGAGGTTGTTTTCTTTCCATTTCTATGTTCTCCCTTTAAACATGCACTTGTGCAGGTACTAAAGGGATCATGCAAATAAAATTGTAACATGACCTTTGACAGTTTTGTTTTATGCTAGTTTTACAAATCCATCTCACAAATCTGATCTGAACTTGCACCACTAGCAACAACAAAAAACCATACATACCAAATTTCATCAGGATCCCTTTAATTTAGTCTATGGAGAGAAGTAATGAAAGCAAGCACCACATGGCAATTCCAAGATGGCTGCCAGGAAAAATAGCTTCTCTCCATAGACTAAATTAAAGGGATCCTGATGAAATTTGGTATGAATGGTCTTTTTTGGTTGCTAGTGGTGCAAGTTCAGATCAGATTTGTGAGATGGATTTGTAAAACTAGCATAAAACAAAACTGTCAAAGGTCATGTTACAATTTGATTTGCATGATCCCTTAAGTACTTGCACAAGTGCATGCTTAAAAGAGAACATGGAAATGGAAAGAAAAAAAACCTCCATATCAGAAATTTCTGATATGGAGGTTGTTTTCTTTAATTTAGTCTATGGAAAGCAAGCACCACATGGCAATTCCAAGATGGCTGCCAGGAAAAACATTTTTGTCCTTCTAATCTATACAGTCTTTTTGTCCAGAGTTAGACATGTTGTATGTACATCCCCCTTAACTTTTGAAAATCTGTCTATATTCTTTCTACACTATTAACCCTTCCCTTCTTGATAAATGTCTAGTAACAGAGCGGATGACTACAATTATGCCCCCACCCTATTTTACTTCTCCTGGAAAGTAATATATGTCCATTTTCCTCAAAACATTAGGAAATAAGCTGATTGTTTGCAAAAACTCTTAGTTCCTCTAAACCTACTGAATTATTTTGGACCAGACCTTGACAAGAAAATAATAGTGTTTTTTAAAATGAAACTGCTTTACACTTTATCGACATTCATTGATTTCATTCAGACCCCAAACAACACTTTAAACATATTGCTATTGAATCAACTTTGACAGGCTTTTAGAAGTCTTCACAAATTGCCATATTGTTAGTGAGTAAAAAATTAAGATTTTGCTGTACATTCGTAAATTGGAAAAAACTCTAGATTTTCAACATAGGGAGTGAATAATAATGTCATATGATTGCCAACCTGACTTGAACATTGTTACTTACCCGATATTTGTGGCACACATAACAAGTAAGAGAAATCGGCAGTATGTACAGGAGAAACACTTTGGAAATTGAGTTGTTTGTGACTGAAAAGTGTTGAAATCTCGTCACTCTTGCTGCAATGTGTCTTTGCACTGATGGATCAAACTGAAAACAAGGAAAATTACAATGTATTTTTCGTAACTGTATGATGCTGATACATCAGGCATATATATTATTAAGATATTTATTATGCAACAATAATTTGACAGGGGATCAGATATAGAAAGAAAGAACCAATTCTTTGTAACACATTCATAATATGAAATTTTCCTAAAAAAATGTGGTTTTCAGTTTTACAAAAATGAATCAAATATGGTCTCAGTGAGATAAATGCCATGACAAGACAGCTGTTGTATAATATATAATATATTTTATCACATTAAAAAGGGACACCTTGAAATATTCTGTTCTACTAGCTTTATACATACAATGTAACCAGTGCCACTGGAATAAGGAGATGTCTTCTTTTTAACCCATTCAGCTCGTGCAACAGTGCGCAGTGCCTTCCTATTTTCAGTATTTTTTAGATCCTTTGGGGATTCTCTGAAGAGTTCCCAGGGATTCCAATTAGATGACTCTTTAACAGCCATGATCTGAAAATTTTCAAATGCATATAATCAGGCCTAATTATTACATTAAGCAACATGACATAATTGGAACAAAGAAGAGCCAAAAAATTACTAGAATTATTAAGAGATTTATGGTATTGAGAATTCCTGATCAGGAAACTGTATGCACAAATCACATTGGTTGGAAAACTTAGCAAGAGTTGGATGTGCATAAGGAATTTGGTTGAAACATCTTTAAACAATATCTACAACAATTATCACACGAAAACCAAAGAGTGCCGAGATGGGTGGAAAGACAGAGGAGCACAAACATTAATTGTTATCAAGTTTGAAGGAATTTGGCTAATATTTGCTAGAGTTATTAAGCAGAAACTGCAGATAATGATGTTTTTGGTTAATCAAGGGGCCATAACTCTGTCAAATGGAGTCTGTTTAAAGTGGTTGTCAAACTTTGCTGAGCCCTCAATGTGTTGAACCCAGTTACTAAGTAAAGTTTGAAGACAATCGGATAACATTTGCGAGAATTAATGAACAGAAGCGGCAGATATGGATGTTTTTCGTTATTCAATGGGCCATTTATCCGTCAAATGGGGTCCGCTGAAAGTGGTCATCCTACTTGGCCAAGCCCTTAAGGCATTTAACCCTGTTGCCAAGTTTGAAGAAAATTGGTTAACATTTGCTGTAGTTATTGCAAAGTAACGAAGCGAGACAGACAGACGGACAAACCCAAATTATACCCATTATACTATAAAACAAGCCATATGGATTGATATGTCATGCCTGTGCCCCGCTTTGACCATCAATAAGAGCCCCAGCGACGGCACTATCTTCATTAATTACTATTCTTCATCCTATTAATATTACACTCCTACACATGTATATCATAAGAGACCGCTGGTCGACCTTTTTTCTATTAGATATGATTTTGCTGACTGTGACATTACACGGTTCCTGTCAAAAGTATCTCAGTGTGTAAACCTCTAACACTGTTGGAGTAAGTTGGACTCCTGTGCTTGGATGATACGTGGGTCGTGCAGCTATATTGTAAACAAGACTGAGGTAGAACTGAACTATATAATTAGATATTGAGACAGCGTCTGCGATTTTGCAAAGCAAGCTAGTTCCAATCCTTAATCTAAATACATGTTATTGTAAGTTTATCTTACACATGTACTGAAAACTTCACAGTTATCCAAATAAACCGATTACTATTGTTGATAAGCTCGCATAGACAGGTTGGGCACAACGGCGCATATGGGTAATAATCCCGCATTTGGGTAACATCTTTGTATGTTATGGTTGAATGCACTTCCAATCTACTTTCACTATCCTATATAAAAAATTCAAAATTTTGTAGTTCACTTACGTTAGTGAAAATCGCCATATCTATTGGTTATTACAAACAACTTTTGGTTGAACAGTTTTTGGTTTTGAAAGTATTTCACGACCTTTGAAGCCTTAGAATAGTTGGGACATCTAAAATCACGAAAAAACGTTCAACCAGAAGTTGTTTATAATAACCATATAAATAGCGATTTTTAATTAAGATAGTGAAGTTCAAAATTTTGATTTTTTATATAGGATAGTGAAAGTAGATTCGTAGTGCATTCAACCATAACATACAAAGATGTTACCCAAATGCAGGATTACCCATATGCGCCGTTGTGCCCAACCTGAAAGAGACCCCCATCCTTTTCCCGCAGACTACTTTCACCCAAAACAAGGCGTGCTATTGTGGATTTGAATGTTTAACATTAAAAGACATTGTTAACCAATATATAACTATTTAATATGAACCAATGACATGACTATGACACTCTACAGTCGCACAATTACCTACCTCAAAATATCACAGCTGAATATATTCGACAAGGTCAGCTACCGGATGTACACATTGTATGTCTAATTAAGGGTTCTACAACCGGTTAGATTTTTCCGGGCAATGTTTATTGTAGGGGAGACCGTGGCGAGTTCGGTCTTCCTGGAAAGCATTGCATTCGTTGAAATTGATATGTGAACTGTATATTTCATAATGAAATGATTTTTTTTTTCACTACTCCTGATTGCCGCAATTTTTTTCACGTGATTCCCGATAAAACAATGATATTGACAAACTGATAAAAAAGAAATGGTAAAAAGAGCTGGTTGACCACCTAGTATATATGGCTACATTCGCGTATCCCGGTTGAAACGGTACGTGTGGCGCAGAAATTTTCCACGATAAACGAACACAGTTGGACCGTTCTATAAGCAGAGCTAAAAATCCACAGTTTCGGAGAATAAAAAAACAATGTATCAAGAATAGTATGCCCTTCTCTCACGCGTCCACTAAATTACATAACGTATCTTAAAAATTACAAGTGACTTGACATTGTTTATAACGCTAATTGGCAATAGTCAGCATTTTAGTTTTGGTCAGGTACCAAATTTTCCTGAGGTCAGCCTCGGTCCAAATCTGTACCTGTCGTTTTCTTTACAGGTTCAACCGGTTCAACCGTTTCAACCGGATACGCGAATGTAGCCTATGAAAATGGTCTGATTGCGAGTTCTGAATCGCTTCCCGGCCTTAACTTTTAACTATGTCAAACATCTTACAATCAATTACAAAACAGAAAAGTAATTTATCTGAAAATCTGAATCACTACATTGAAGAGTTGAAAATATTTCAGATGTGTTTGTACTTTAAGATAAACAAAAGTCACATTGATTTCAGCAGAGACGTAATATATACGTCTTTGATTTCAGGATGTTGTTTTCTTTTATTGGAAATTATACACTTACATTCCTGAACATTATACAAATATTACTTTAGGATATTACTATTATTATAGCCTTTTGATTCGGTTAATACCAGCAGAGACGTATCTGATACCAGGTTTTATCAACCTGTTTACATCTCTGCTTTAAAGAAACGTAATAAATATAAAATGTATTGGTCTTCCCGTTGAATACCATATATAAATATCACTCGTATGTCATGATCAAATTTACCAATATGTGTGCACTTGTGGGAATATCGATATTGTGCCATGCTTGTGAAATATATGTGGTATTCAACGGGAAACCATTACATATCTTCTATGCAATACAATTTAAATAGATTTACAACACGTAAACATACAATATATTCTTGGTTTTTTTTAATGAAAAATTGTACTGTCATGCGTGTAGATACGCAGGTGAATCGAACAGAAAAACAAAACAAATAAATGCACTGCCTGTTGCACCCCTCGTCCCTGCTGCCCTCTAGCCTCAACTTCGCCGCGAGCCAAGGGTGTTGAGTATCGTTGGTCACCCTTGGCTCGCGAAGTTGCCCTAGCCTATCAAGGCAATCAACTACGAACTGTAAACGCTGTTTCGCATTAATCTAATCTTGCTTGTAACAAGCATTTCCATTTGCTTAAAAAAATATGTTATCATCCCATAACGTAAAAAAATGACGTCGCCATTCGTAACGTCGCTTTTGATTGGTTGATACAGCGGCGCAATAATTTCTAAGAAAAAAGAGTCCATCAATAACAGTGGATTTCCACAGGGATTGTGTATAGATTAAATTATAAGGATTGACTTGAATATATATTTTTCATGTTATGGAGCAATAACACAAAAAAAACGGAGTGTACTCTAAATAAACCGCGAAGCAGCGGTTTATTATGAGAATACACTATGAAAAATATATTCAAGTTAATCCGTAATTAACACGTTTACTTGTTAATTATCAGACTAAAAGGTGTTCCCAGAACACAGGTGTTTTTACAGCTATGTAAGCATACACTCCGAAAATGATTTGCTACGCCGCTGGTGAAAATAACTAAACTTTAGCCTTATGCCTTATTAGTTATACACAGATTTATTCTGACTGTAGGAAATTGTACAATTTCCTCTGCTGTCAGCTGCTCAATTATAAAAGTTACAATAGTACATATATATATAGTTGGTTAAACATATTAATAACATGATTTCGGAGTATTTTTTGCGAGTCCATTAGTTATGTCTATCTAAGAAGGGATTTTATCAACCAGTATATTTTCAGCGGTAAACATACAATTAATAATTTCAACAATTCCAAGTCGACGGAAATTATTTCAATAATTATATACAGGACTGTATCCCTGTCCGTATCCGGTTTATGCATTAGTCATGCCACTGGTAAAAAATGGCTACAAGTTAGAAAAGTCATCCTCATCACAGCAACAAATCGATCGACCTGACACTTACTACGCAGTGACACATCGTGATACTGTTTCTTTATCAACCATTTGGATTCATTCATCTATGTAAGTCTAAACTGAACCTTGTCCATTGTATCAAGTACGTACAACTCTCATGATGCCGAAACGGCGCTTTTTACAGTTTTTACAAAAGGCATCATCTACGGGGTCCCGCGTTAAATATTTAGTGTCTCATGATCCAAAAGAACAGGTGATTCCTGTTTATTAGAACACATGCATTATATTGTAAGATATTGGTGAATTAAACCGAAACTGTTTGTGTGTTACATAATATTTCTGCCCACGTACGTCAGTACACAAAACAAAGTACAAGACGGACGGTGCTGTACGTATTTTCAAAGTAACCATGTCACATAATACGATTTTATAGCCTATAATATGCCAATGACACTGTAAATTGTTAAAGTTAATAAAATAATTAGGCCTATACCTTTTTTCTTGAAGAAAAAAATGGTCACTAATGACATGCTCACATCGGTCCTATATATAGTTAGTGAACATCTTTGGCTTTTAATTTTGTCTGCTTGACAAAGAATTATATTGAATGTAACTAATGCCTATATATAGCTAACGTCACTGTAACCAAATCTGGACACGTTTTAAATAGACTTCTATAAATATCAATGTTCTTTATACCATATATACTATCAGCTCCAAAAAATGTTTTTTTCATTTTTCATGAATATACATTGTATAGATGTGAACATCTACAGACAAAGAGAGAACTGGGACTACGAGTCTCATATCCACATTTCATTTTTACTATAAATTGATATTACGGGCACGTTGTTCTATAAATAGAGCGCAAAATACTATCAAAGTTACATAGACCCTTGAACCTGCGTCGTTACTGTACCCTGAAAGGGACACTTCAGTATTTGGGCGAATATTTGGGAATGACAGAAAAATATGCATATAGTTGAATTATTTTAGAGTCAACATGGGCTCTGATTAAATTTCTTCTCCATACTAGTTTTGATTATAAATAGACTTTTAAAAATGATATCCAAATAAATGGTGTTGCACAGCATGTTATTTACGTCGTACATCAGGAAATTTTTGTTTTGGTAATTGTTCTTACCTTTAAACTGTCCATGTAATGATAATCAGCAGCCAATAAAGCTTACAGTTAAATTGTCATAAAAGTTTTATCAAATCTTTACATGGATTTTTGCATGACAGTTTCTTTTTGTCCCGTTTTT
This sequence comes from Mizuhopecten yessoensis, assembly GCF_002113885.1. Lineage (NCBI taxonomy): Eukaryota > Metazoa > Mollusca > Bivalvia > Pectinida > Pectinidae > Mizuhopecten > Mizuhopecten yessoensis. Next base: position 732,684 of record NW_018408866.1, read on the forward strand.
GGTATACTGTCCCGATTTGGGTCCAGTGATCATTGGAAGGAACTACTTTAAGGCTAATTACGAAATTATCAGGGAAGACCTCTCAAGAACTAAAAGAGACGCCATGAACAGGATAGTCTAAACTAACTATAGCTTTGGAGTTTTTTTACTGAATTATTATTAAGAGTAATAGGAACAACATGAATACCAATGAGTAATAAAAAATCCAACAGAGGAAAACATCATCATGTTCTAGACAAGGAACACCACTCTAGTAATCTAGCAATCAAAACCAAGAAGACAAGATGGAAGATACACACACTGTTAATCTATATGTAACCCATGTTATATATTTTAGTACTTGTGTTTGTTCTGTTGTACATGTACCTGTGTGACCTGTTGTACATATACCTGTGTGACCAGCTGTTGTACATGTACCTGTGTGACCTGTTGTACATGTACCTGTGTGAACTGTTGTACATGTACCTGTGTGACCTGTTGTACATGTACCTGTGTGACCTGTTGTACATGTAACTTTGTCCAGTGTAAGTGTATACATGGTCTGTGGAATGTGACCAAACCAGTCTGACGTGATTTTGACATGATCACACCTGAGCACAATTAACACATGCTTTGCTTGCCTAAATTCTTGTCATACCTATCTATGTCACTTCCTTTAGGCTTTCTTTATTTGCTCTCCACTATCTACTTCTTGTTCACTCTATCTTTAGATGAGCATGCGAGCAGTTGAGGTAGAAATAATTATAAGCAGAACCTTATAGATGTTTGTCACAGAAGCCTGGTAAGTTGACAATGGTGTGAGCTAACTGCATGAATAATGAAGAAAGTATATTGTAGTAAGAATGTGTGTCTTGCCCTTTTAAGTCTCTTTTATACTGATAAAAATATGAACAACCAAACTGTTTACAACCAAAGTGACATCTACTTCATAGCTATCAACCCTCCCTCATTAGAAGGGAGACTCCCCAAGTTTTGACCAAAATTTACCAATCTCCATGGAAACTCCCTCATTAAAGTCCAAACTCACACATACTCAAAATCTACATCCTGAGGTCAAATTATCTCTCAGTTATAGCAGGTTATGTGTAATGACCATAACATGTGTGTCTGAATCAAATGAATGCTTTTTGGAGTTATTTTGATACAAAAAAGGAAAGATAAATTGAGCAAAGCAGTTTCAGTCCTGTTTCATGCACTTTCTCTCTCATTGGAAATGTGGAATGAGGGAGATCTCCCTCATTGGAGGTTTCAGATGTTGACACCTTTGCTACTTCAAGTTTTAAATCATATAAAATAGCTAGAAACAAAGCAGACAGGAAGGGTCGCTTAATGAGAAAATTAAAACAGAACCTAAAATATTTTGGAACTATGTGAGATTCAAGGTCAAAACCAAGGGAAACATCGATCCATCATCGGTTAAAGGTAGACAAAAACTTACCACCAATAATCTGGAGAAGGCTGAAGTCTTAAAAGTGAAGGGCCAGACTGTTTATCTCTATTTGAGAAACACATAACAGATGTAAATATGGGACGAATCATTATCACAGAGGAAAGAATAGGCAAAGCCATTGGAAGAGTAATCCCTTGAGCAATTTGGCTGAACCAGATAATGGATACCCTTAATTCCTTCCAGAAATTCATAGATGGACAAAGATTACCTTAATCTTGGAAAGCAGCAAACGTAACACCTGTTTTTAAAAAAAGGTAATAAGAAGGATGCAGGCACTACAGGCCAATTAGTATGACACCTGTCATTAGAAAATTGCTTGAACAGATAATGAGAGATGATTTTGTGGAACTCTTGGATAGATCACAGACTTAGATAATCTGATTCCGTGGATAGATATACACAACTTGATATTCACTGAACAACATGGATTTTGGAAATTTTGGGTGGTAGATTATGGCAAACAGATTGATGTTACCTAGACTACAAGAAGGCCTTTGATAAGGTACTTCACATAAGACTGTTAAAAAATAAATCTAAGACTTATGATATTGAAGGGAATATATTTGGATGGATCATAGAATTTCTGAGTAATAAGGAACAGAAAGTGGTGATTGTTGGGATAGAATCAGCTACCAATAAGATGACAAGCAGAGTCCCGCAGGGTAGTGTACTAGGGCCAGTTTTTGTGTCGCCTGCAACGTGAGGCGACATATAGGTATAACTTGTCAGCATCGTCAGTTGTGTCGTCCGAAACAAACATAACTTGAGTTCTCTTGGGTTGATTGAACTCAAACTTTGTACACATTTTGCATACTTATATAGCTCGGACAAGTTCAAGTTTACATGCATTTTTAGCTCACCTGGTCCGGCAACTTTTTCCTTTAAAATGCTACTTGTCCTGAATGGCTCAGAGGATTTTGACGAAATTTGGTCAGGAGCATCATTGGCCAAAGGGTTCTCAGTTTTGTATAAACGGAGGGTATAACCCCCCTGGGGGCAGAGGGGCGGGGCCAAATAGGGGGAAAATAGGTAAATCTTTAAAAATCTTCTTCTTCTCAACCAATAGAAG